>NC_041387.1:287452775-287494405 GCF_002162155.2 Triticum dicoccoides | reverse complement strand
CCAAGTCATTTTCTGTGATAATTTTTGTTGCATCTTCAACGCATCACATCTTCGCACTCGTGGCTCCGTTTTGGACGTGTAGCATACCGCATTGTTCGTCTCGAAGAGTACATCATTTCATCTCATTGCATCATTTTCATTTGAGCTCATCTTCATGCCCGAAATGCTATTGGAAGAGGGCTTCATAATGTTAGTTTCAGATTCTTATCAGCACGAGCTCTTTTGTCATTTTTGCCATGATTGATGTGTGCATCCTATGGACTTGGTCCCTAAATGTATTTTGAACTAGGCTATGTCTTCTTTACAGAGGTGCTTACCATGTATTTTTTTGATCAATGTGGTGACTAGCACAAGCATGCAAACTAGGCTTCGTGATGATGCTGATTTTAGTTCCTGTTCTGCTGTAATTTTGATGCCATGTAAACATGTTGCTATAGAGAGATACATGCATAATTTGAGATACTTCAGTAAGAGTGTTTTGAAAACATGGTTATGCTCTATCCATCCATGGTCCTGGTTGCAATTATGGAGTAGTCTAGCATGTCATTTTCGTGCTCTACTTTTTCTTCAAAATGTTTCCTGGTGGATTGTTTGCATGTTATTCAATTTGGCCGAGGTTGTTGTAGTTGATCTGGATATGCTATGATGTTGTTTCTTGCCATGTATAGCTTCTATGTCATGTCTTCTTGATGGATGTATTCTTAGTTTATCATGAGATGCTCTGTAGTGAGTGCATCGAGATCACGAAGGTGCCTTCGCAATTATGTCAATGCCATGCTTTGTTTGCTGAATCTGTTAACGAAACTTGCTATGTTTACGTGGGTGCCATCATATTTTCTAATCCTTTTTGGCTTATGGTCAGTAAGGGACTTTTGATCTATGCTTTGAGTAGATTCATTCCATGCCTTAGTTTGCTATTATAAGTTCCTGTAGCATGTTGATAACCTGCTCTGAACATTGCTTCGTGATGTTGTTTATGCCATGTCCACCCTGATATTTTTTGCAATTTCTCCATGCTTGTTTGAACCTGTTATGATGTGATTTAGCCGTAGCTCAGTGTTCCTATTTTGTAAAGCATCTCCTGTAGATCACTGCCATATGCTTTGTTTTCATGTTGGGGTGCTGTAGCATAGTTTCTTGTTGCATGCTAAGTAGCATCGTGCTGTTAATCGCAGCTTTGTGTCATTCTTGTCTTGCTTGCCATTTGCAAACCGTGCATCCGTTCCCGGTGATCTTTATATCGATTTCAACCGAAATCATCTCATCTTTCCAGCGGCATACTTGGTTTGCCAAGTTGATGCCTTGTTCATCTTTTCCTCCCGAAGCACGCATATGCATTGCATATCACATCTCGCATATCATGACATGTATTGCATCATGTTGGTTGTGCATTGCACAGTGATTTATTGTGGTTCCTTTGCTTGTGTTCTTGCTTTGTGTAGAGCCGGGAGACGAGTATTTGCATGAGGAACCTGTTGAGAACGCTTACGAGGATCTAGCCTTCGACAACTCTGAGAACCTTGCAGGCAAGATGATCATACCTTCGATATCACTTCTATCTCTGCTTGCTAGTACTCGCTCTATCGCTATGTTAGCTCTACCTGCCTTTGTTTACCATGCCTCCCTGTTGCCATGTCAACCCTCTAACCAACCTGACCTAGCAACCGTTGTTTGGCTATGTCACCGCTTTTGCTCAGCCCCTCTTATAGCGTTGTTAGTTGCAGGTGAAGATGAAGTTTGTTCCTGGTCGGAACATGGATATTTTGGGATATCACAATATCTCATGTTTAATTAATGCATCTTATATACTTGGTAAAGGGTGGAAGGCTCGGCCTTATGCCTGGTGACTTGTTCCACTCTTACCGCCCTAGTTTCCGTCATACCGGTGTTATGTTCCTTGATTTTGCGTTCCTTACATGGTTGGGTGATTTATGGGACCCCCTTAACAGTTCGCTTTGAATAAAACTCCTCCAGCAAGGCCCAACCTTGGTTTTACCATTTGCCACCTAAGCCCTTTTCCCTTGGGTTTTCGTGAGCCGAAGGGTCATCTTTATTACCCCCCCCCTGGGCCAGTGGTCGTCGTGAGTGTTGGTCCAACCTGTCAACCGCCGGTGGCCACCAGGGGCAACTCTGGGCTGGCCTACCGGAAGTTTGGACGATCCGGTGTGCCCTGAGAACGAGATATGCGCAGCTCCTATCGGGATTTGTCGGTGCATCGGGTGGCTTTGCTGGTCTTGTTTTACCATTGTCGAAATGTTTTGCGAACCGGGATTCCGAGACTGATCGGGTCTTCCCAGGAGAAGGTCTATTCCTTCGTTGACCGTGAGAGCTTGTGATGGGCTAAGTTGGGACACCCCTGCAGGGTATACAATCTTTTGAAAGTCGTGCCCGCGGTTATGAGGCAGATGGGAATTTGTTAATGTCCGGTTGTAGATAACTTGACACTTGACCTCTTTAAAATGCATCAACCGGGTGTGTAGCCGTGATGGTCTCTTCTCGGCGGAGTCCGAGAAGTGAACACGGTTTGAGTTATGCTTGACGTAAGTAGTTTCAGGATCACTTCTTGATCGCTTCTAGCTTCTCAACCGATGCGTTGCTTCTCTTCTTGCTCTCACTTGCGTTTGTTAGCCACCATATATGCTTAGTGCTTGCCGCAGCTCCACCATATTACCCCTTACCTACCTATGAGCTTAAATAGTCTTGATCTCGCGGGTGTGAGATTGCTGAGTCCTCGTGACTCACAGATTCTACCAAAACAGATGCAGGTGCCGAGGATACTGGCGCAGATGGCGCAACTAAGCTAAAGTGGGAATTTGATGAGGCCCTTGGTCGTTACTATGTATCGTTTCCAGATGATCAGTAGAGGAGCCCAGTCGGGACGATCGGGGATCTAGCATTTGGGGTTGTCTTCTTTTCATTTGAACTTGACCGTAGTCGGTCTATGAGTGTATTTGAATGATGTATGATCTTAATTTATGTATTGTGTGAAGTGGCGATTGTAAGCCAACTCTCTTTATCCCATTCTTGTTCATTACATGGGATTGTGTGAAGATGACCCTTCTTGCGACAAAATCACCATGCGGTTATGCCTCTAAGTCGTGCTTCGACACGTGGGAGATATAGCCGCATCGTGGGTGTTACAAGTTGGTAATCAGAGCCATCCCCTACTTAGGAGCCCCCTGCTTGATTGTTTGCTGGCGATGTTGAGTCTAGAACAAAAATGTTTTGAGTCTTAGGATTATATATATCGGAGAGTAGGATTCTTTTTACTCCTCAGTCCCTTCGTCGCTCTGGTGAGGTCTCCTGACGTAGATGTTTTGACTGTCCACTTCTCAAATTTCACTAAAAAAAATTTAGGATCACGCGGGTATCTTGAAATCGTTCCGATAGTTTTGTGACGAGAACATTGTTCTTGGTGCCTCCTGACATTTAGGGGTTGTGGCAGTGTCCCGGGGAGTTGAGCTCCGAGATGTTGTGGTCACAATTTTATCGTTGCAGTTCTGGAATACCTGAGTTTTGCCGACATCGAAAATCTCTTTTATGCAGTTGTTGGTGAGATAACCCCGATAACCCAGTACTGGGGCGAGCTCGGGAGTATTGCCATAACTCGTATAATGGATGCTTTTCGAAGGTTGAGGTACACGATTTCCGAAGGTTTCTTGGTTATGTGTTGACGGATGGATACAGCTAGATGTAGGGATTGTTAGTTTGAGTGAGATATATTGCTTCCCCTGTATCCCCAACACCTGATTGCATAACCAGAAAGTTTCGAGAGTTTATAGGTGGGATTCAAGTAGCTCTAGCATTTCTTCTCGCAGATATTTGGTTCGTGATTGGGTAATCCTTACCACTTATTTGTTCCAGTTGTACCTTGTTTATTTCATTCATCAATCGCTATTCAAGTGGCTTCTCACCTTAATGGACGTGTGATGTTTACTTTGGAATTCATTCGTTCATCTTTGTTCGAATGTTTATTGTGAAGACTATATGTTGCTATTTCTATCCATTTGATTCAACTTGTCTATCTATCTATCAAGATGCTAACGGATGTCACCCTCTTCAGGATGGCTCCGCCAATGCGTCAGAATCCGGAACGCAATGATGGGAGTCAGGCGAACCCTCCACCTCCACCTCCGCCTCCGGAGGCATGGCAAGCTTTGATGGCCGCCTTTAACGCCCATGCTCAGATGATGATCCAGCTCATGCAAGAGCGCAACCAAGGTCAAGGCAACCAAGGGAATCAAGGTCAAGGGCAGTTCAATCATCAGCCTCAGTTTCCTACCCTCAACCAATTCCTTGCAAATCATCCGAAGTCTTTCAGCTACTGTGTCGAGGCCACAGACGCCGATGATTGGCTCGTGGATATCAACAAGCATTTTGAATGCAGCAATGTCAGGCCTGAGGACTATGTCAAGTTCGCTTCTTTTCAGCTCAAGGATCAGGTAGCTGATTGGTTCCAGCAATACAAGGATTCCAGAGGTGGTCGAGTGATTACTTGGACTGATTTCTGTCGGGACTTTAAAGCTCACCATATTCCTACCAGTGTTGTTGAGAGCAAGCGTGAGGAGTTCCGCAATCTCAAGCAAGGCAACATGTCTGTGTACAAATACAACAAGCAGTTTCAGAAACTTGCTCGCTTCGCTAAGCAGGATGTTCCTGATGAGAAAAGTATGATCTATCAGTTCAGAGGTGGCCTTAGAGAGGATCTGCATTTAGCTCTCGTTCTTGTTGAGCCTACTCAGTTTGATCAATTCTACAATATGGCACTCAAGCAAGAAGGTGCTCACCTCAAGTGTGAGGCTTCTAAGAAGAGAATCAGGGATGCAGTGCAATCTTCTTCTTCCTCACAAGTGGCAGCTAAGCAGCAGAAGTTTTATCTTCCTCCTCCTCCGTTTCGTCAGCCTTACCAACAGAAGAACTCAGGTGGCCGTGGATCTTCCCACCCACCCAACCCAAGCTATCAGAACAAGTCTCAGTCTCAAGCTCCAAGGCCAAGTGCTCCTTATCACCGTCCGCTCTCAGAAGTGACTTGCAACAAGTGCCAGTAGAAAGGTTACTACGCGAACAGATGCTTAAATCAAAGGCGCCTTCCTCCTCCTCCTCCTGTGAGATCTTCAAGCAATGCAGTGGTCAAGCATAATCCAAAGCATGCTAAGGTGAACATGATGAATGCAGCTCAGGCAGAGGATTCTTCTGACGTGATAATGGGTAATCTTCCTGTTAATGATATTCCTGCAAAAGTCTTATTTGATATTGGTGCATCGCATTGTTTCATGTCAAGACCGTTTTTTGCCAAGCATGATTTCACTTCTTCAAATTTGGGTAAACCAATGGCTGTCATTTCTCCGGGTAAATGGTTGAGCTCCAGTTTGGTGGTTCCGGATGTTTCCATCAAGATGGGCGACTATAGATTTCTGTCTTCTCCAGTTGTTCTTGGCGACTCTGATATTTATCTAATTCTTGGGATGGACTGGCTCTCTAAGCACAAGGCTCAGCTTGATTGTGCTGCCAGGCAAATTCAATTGACACACCCTTCTGAGGATGTTATCATCTATGCCGCTCGTGACGAAACCATTCGGTTGTTTTCTCTCAATGAGAAGGGCGAGTTGGATGCTATTTCTCAAATTCCAGTCGTTTGTGAGTACCAAGATGTCTTTCCAGAAGAGCTTCCGGGTATGCCTCCTCATCGGCCAGTCGAGTTCGTTATTGATCTTGAGCCTGGAACAGAACCCGTTTGCAAGCGTCCTTACAAGCTTGGACCCAAGGAGCTTAAAGAATTGAAGAAGCAGCTCGATGAACAAGAGCGTCTGGGTTTGATCAGACCGAGTTCTTCCCCATGGGGTTGTGGAGTTCTTTTTGTCCAGAAGAAGGATGGCACGGACCGACTTTGCGTCGATTACCGTCCATTGAACAAGAAGACAATCAAGAATAAGTACCCACTTCCCAACATCAATGAGATTTTCGAGCAACTCAAAGGGGCTAAAGTTTTCTCCAAGCTTGACCTTCGTGTGGGTTATCATCAGATTCACATTCGTGAACAAGATATCCCCAAGACAGCATTCAGAACAAGCTATGGTTCTTATGAATATACTGTCATGTCTTTCGGCCTTGTCAATGCTCCTCTAACATTCTCTCGCATGATGAACTTTATCTTCAACCCCTACACCAATGAATTTGTTCTGGTGTATCTCGATGATATCTTGGTCTTCTCCAAGAATAAGCAGGATCATGCCAAACATTTGTGATTGGTGCTCGACAAGCTCAGAGAGCATCAATTCTATGCGAAGTTTTCCAAATGTGAGTTCTGGCTTGATGAAGTTCTTTATCTTGGTCATATCATCTCTGCCAAGGGCATTGCTGTTAATCCCGCAAAGGTTTCTGCAGTTCTGAATTGGGAACCTCCTCAGAATGTCAAGCAGCTCCGCAGTTTTCTCGGTCTTGCAAGCTATTGCCGAAGATTCATTGAGAACTTCTCTAAGATTGCAAAGCCTCTTTCCAACCTCCTCCAGAAGCATGTCAAGTATGTCTGGACGCCTGAGTGTGACGTTGCTTTCAACACCCTCAAAGAGAAGCTAGTCACAGCTCCTGTCTTGACTCCTCCTGATGAATCCAAGCCATTCGAAGTTTTCTGTGATGCTTCCCTTCAAGGTCTCGGTGCTGTGTTGATGCAAGAGAAGAAAGTTGTGGCCTATACCTCTCGTCAGTTGAAGCCCAACGAAAAGAACTACCCCACTCACGATCTTGAGTTGGCGGCAGTTGTCCATGCATTGATAACCTGGAGACAACTCTTATTGGGAAGGCAAGTGGACATTTTCACCGATCACAAGAGTCTCAAGTATATCTTCACTCAACCCAACCTTAATCTCAGGCAAACTCGATGGGTCGAAATGATTCAAGAGTACAATCCGAGTATCGAATATACTCCTGGCAAGGAGAATGTGATTGCAGATGATCTGAGCAGAAAGGCTTATTGCAACAGTCTAATTCTCAAGCTGTTTCAACCGGATCTTTGTGAGGCTTTCCGCAAGCTGAATCTTCAAGTTGTTCCTCAAGGCTTTCTTGCCAACCTCATAGTCTCTCCTACTTTGGAAGATCAAATTCGTGAGGCACAACTCCTGGATACCATGGTGAAGAAGGTGAAACGTGGTATTGACAAGGGCATTCCTAAATACAAGTGCTATCGCTTGGATGTCAAAGACACTCTTTTCTTTGAGGATCGAATTGTGGTTCCAAAAGGTGATCTGAGAAAAGTCATCATGAATGAGGCACACAATTCCCTCCTATTCATTCATCCTGGAAGTACAAAGATGTACCATGACCTCAAGCAGTCATATTGGTGGACTCGAATGAAGCGAGAGATTGCTCAATTCGTGAATGAATGTGATGTCTGCAGAAGAGTGAAAGCAGAACACCAACGACCAGCTGGTCTCCTCCAACCTCTTGCTATTCCGGAATGGAAGTTTGACCATATCGAGATGGACTTCGTGACTGGTTTTCCTAAGTCCAAGCGTGGAAATGATGCTATCTTCGTTGTCATTGACAAGCTTACCAAAGTGGCTCATTTCCTTCCTATCAAAGAATCCGTCACAGCAGCTCAGCTGGCAGAGCTATACACCTCCAGAATTGTCTCCTTGCACGGTATTCCACAATTGATATCTTCAGATCGTGGAAGCATCTTCACTTCTAAGTTCTGGGACTCTTTTCAGACGGCCATGGGCACCAACATTCATTTCAGCACAGCTTTCCATCCTCAAACAAGTGGCCAAGTCGAGCGAGTCAATCAAATCCTTGAAGATATGCTCAGGGCTTGTGTCATCTTTTTCGATATGAAGTGGGAAGTTTGTCTTCCATATGCCGAGTTCTCCTACAACAACAGCTTCCAAGCAAGTTCGGGCAAGGCCCCATTTGAAATTCTCTATGGCAGAAAGTGTCGTACTCCTCTCAACTGGTCTAAGACAGGTGAACGCCAACTTCTTGGCAACGACTTGATCACAGAAGCCGAAGAAATGTGCAAAGTCATTCGTGAGAATCTCAAAGCCGCACAATCGCGACAGAAGAGTTACTATGATAGCAAGCACCATGACTTGGCTTTTGAAATCGAAGACCATGTCTACCTCCGCGTCTCTCCAATGAAAGGCACTCATCGCTTCGGTATCAAAGGGAAGCTTGCCCCTAGATACGTGGGTCCTTTCATGATCATTGGCAAAAGAGGAGAGCTCGCCTATCAACTTGAGCTTCCATCCAACTTTGCAAACGTGCACGATGTGTTTCACGTGTCACAGCTTCGCAAGTGCTTCAAGACTCCTGAGCGCACTATCAACTTCGAAGAAATTGACCTCCAAGAAGATCTCTCTTATCATGAGCACCCTGTTGCTATTCTTGAAGAAACCGAGCGCAAGACTCGCAACAAGTCAATCAAATTCCTGAAAGTGAAGTGGTCACACCATTCCGACCGAGAAGCCACCTGGGAGCGCGAGGATCACCTCCGTTCCGAATATCCGGAGTTCTTTCAGTCCTAGATCTCGGGACGAGATCCTCTTGTAGTGGTGGAGTGTTGTAACACCCCGGATGTAACTTTCCATCTTTGTAATTCCAACTCTTGCCATTTTCGGCTATGTGATATGATATTCCCTCCGTGGTTGGGTTTTGTCTTTTGTTTTGCATTTTATTCATGCCATGCATCTCATATCATGTCATCATGTGCATCTCATTTGCATACGTGTTCGTCTCATGCATCCGAGCATTTTCCCCGTTGTCCGTTTCGCAATCCGACACTCCCACGTGCACCGGCGCACCCCTCTTGTCTATTTTCGTGTGCGGGTATTGAACGTTCTCGGAATGGACCGAGCCTTGCCAAGTGGCCCTGGTATAGCACCGGTAGACCACCTGTGAAGTTTCGGGTCATTTGGAGCTCGTTTGGTACTCCAACAGTTAACCGCACTCCCGCAAAGGCCTCTTTTGTGTTGCAGCCCAACACCCCTCCAAAACAGCCCAATAACCCATCTAAGTCACTTCCATGCTCTCCGTCATCGGATCACGATCGTGTGGGCGAAAACCGCACCCCATTTGAAGTCTCCTAGCTCCCTCTACCTATAAATATGTGCACTCCCCCGAAATTCACGGGCAAACCCTAGACGAAATCCCTCCTCCGCCGCCGGACACGTCCGGATCGGACCGGACGCGTCCGTCCGCGGCCGCCCGTCCAACTGCAGCGCGCCACGTGGCGGGCCGCGCCCTACATCGCCGCCGGCCGCGCCAGGCCCGCGAGACCCAGCGCCGGCCCTCCCGGCCCACGCGCCTCCGCCCGCCTCGTTCGCTCGCCCCGCCGCCGGATCCCGCCGCCGCCGCCGTCCAGCCGCCTCTCCGCCGCTTCCGCCCGGCCGCCGCGCCGCCCCGCGCCCTCGTCGCCGCTCCGCCGGCCGCCCCTTCCTCAATCTCCGGCGAGCCGCGCCTCGCCTCGGTTCGCGCGCCCCGGATCCAGATCCGGTCTCGGTTGACTTCTCCCCCTCGATTTTCGTCTAAGTCATTTTCTGTGATAATTTTTGTTGCATCTTCATCGCATCACATCTTCGCACTCGTGGCTCCGTTTTGGACGTGTAACATACCACATTGTTCGTCTCGAAGAGTATATCATTTCATCTCATTGCATCATTTTCATTTGAGCTCATCTTGATGCCTGAAATGCTGTTTGAAGAGGGCTTCATAATGTTAGTTTCAGATTCTTATCAGCACGAGCTCTTTTGTCATTTTTGCCATGATTGATGTGTGCATCCTATGGACTTGGTCCCTAAATGTGTTTTGAACTAGGCTATGTCTTCTTTATAGAGGTGCTTGCCATGTATTTTTTTGATCAATGTGGTGACTAGCACAAGCATGCAAACTAGGCTTCGTGATGATGCTGATTTTAGTTCCTGTTCTGCTGTAATTTTGATGCCATGTAAACATGTTGCTACAGAGATATACATGCATAATTTGAGATACTTCAGTAAGGGTGTTTTGAAAATATGGTTATGCTCTATCCAACCATGGTCCTGGTTGCAATTATGGAGTAGTCTAGCATGTCATTTTCGTGCTCTACTTTTGCTTCAAAATGTTTCCTGGCGGATTGTTTACATGTTATTCAATTTGGCCGAGGTTGTTGTAGTTGATCCGGATATGCTATGATGTTGTTTCTTGCCATGTATAGCTTCTATGTCATGTCTTCTTAATGGATGTATGCTTAGGTTATCATGAGATGCTCTGTAGTGAGTGCATCGAGCTCATGAAGGTGCCTTCGGAATTATGCCAATGCCATGCTTTGTTTGCTGAATCTGTTAACGAAACTTGCTATGTTTACGTGGGTGCCATCATATTTTCTGATCCTTTTTGGCTTATGGTTAGTAAGGGACTTTTGATCTATGCTTTGAGTAGATTCATTCCATGCCTTAGTTTGCTATTATAAGTTCCTGTAGCATGTTGATAACCTGCTCTGAACATTGCTTCGTGATGTTGTTTATGCAATGTCCACCCTGATATTTTTTGCAATTTCTCCATGCTTGTTTGAACCTGTTATAATGTGATTTAGCCGTAGCTCAGTGTTCCACTTTTATAAAGCATCTCCTGTAGATCACTGCCATATGCTTTGTTTTCATATTGGGGTGCTGTAGCATAGTTTCTTGTTGCATGCTAAGTAGCATCGTGCTGTTAATTGCAGCTTTGTGTCATTCTTGTCTTGCTTGCCATTTGCAAACCGTGCATCCGTTCCCGGTGATCTTTATATCGATTTCAACCGAAATCATCTCATCTTTCCAGCGGCATACTTGGTTTGCCAAGTTGATGCCTTGTTCATATTTTCCTCCCGAAGCACGCATATGCATTGCATATCACATCTCGCATATCATGACATGTATTGCATCATGTTGCTTGTGCATTGCACAGCGATTTATTGTGGTTCCTTTGCTTGTGTTCTTGCTTTGGGTAGAGCCAGGAGACGAGTACGTGCACGAGGAACCTGTTGAGAACGCTTACGAGGATCCAGCCTTTGACAACTTTGAGAACCTTGCAGGCAAGATGATCATACCTTCGATATCACTTCTATCTCTGCTTGCTAGTACTCGCTCTATCACTATGTTAGCTCTACCTGCCTTTGTTTACCATGCCTCCCTGTTGCCATGTCAACCCTCTAACCAACCTGACCTAGCAACTGCTGTTTGGCTATGTCACCGCTTTTGCTCAGCCCCTCTTATAGCGTTGTTAGTTGCAGGTGAAGATGAAGTTTGTTCCTGGTCGGAACATGGATATTTTGGGATATCACAATATCTCCTGTTTAATTAATGCATCTTATATACTTGGTAAAGGGTGGAAGGCTCGGCCTTATGCCTGGTGACTTGTTCCACTCTTACCGCCCTAGTTTCCGTCATACCGGTGTTATGTTCCTTGATTTTGCGTTCCTTACACGGTTGGGTGATTTATGGGACCCCCTTAACAGTTCGCTTTGAATAAAACTCCTCCAGCAAGGCCCAACCTTGGTTTTACCATTTGCCACCTAAGCCCTTTTTCCTTGGGTTTTCGCGAGCCCAAGGGTCATCTTTATTACCCCCCCCCCCGGGCCAGTGCTCGTCGTGAGTGTTGGTCCAACCTGTCAACCGCCGGTGGCCACCAGGGGCAACTCTGGGCTGGCCTACCGGAAGTTTGGACGATCCGGTGTGCCCTGAGAACGAGATATGCGCAGCTCCTATCGGGATTTGTCGGCGCATCGGGTGGCTTTGCTGGTCTTGTTTTACCATTGTCGAAATGTTTTGCGAACCAGGATTCCGAGACTGATCGGGTCTTCCCGGGAGAAGGTCTATTCCTTCATTGACCGTGAGAGCTTGTGATGGGCTAAGTTGGGACACCCCTGCAGGGTATACAATCTTTCGAAAGCCGTGCCCGCAGTTATGACGCAGATGGGAATTTGTTAATGTCCGGTTGTAGATAACTTGACACTTGACCTCTTTAAAATGCATCAGCCGGGTGTGTAGCCGTGATGGTCTCTTCACGGCGGAGTCCGGGAAGTGAACACGGTTTGAGTTATGCTTGACGTAAGTAATTTCAGGATCACTTCTTGATCGCTTCTAGCTTCTCAACCGATGCGTTGCTTCTCTTCTCGCTCTCACTTGCGTTTGTTAGCCACCATATATGCTTAGTGCTTGCCGCAGCTCCACCATATTACCCCTTACCTAACTATGAGCTTAAATAGTCTTGATCTCGCGGGTGTGAGATTGCTGAGTCCTCGTGACTCACAAATTCTACCAAAACAGATGCAGGTGCTGAGGATACTGGCGCAGATGGCGCAACTGAGCTGAAGTGGGAATTTGATGAGGCCCTTGGTCATTACTATGTATCGTTTCCAGATGATCAGTAGAGGAGCCCAGTCGGGACGATTGGGGATCTAGCATTTGGGGTTGTCTTCTTTTCATTTGAACTTGACCGTAGTCGGTCTATGAGTGTATTTGAATGATGTATGATCTTAATTTATGTATTGTGTGAAGTGGCGATTGTAATCCAACTCTCTTTATCCCATTCTTGTTTATTACATGGGATTGTGTGAAGATGGCCCTTCTTGCGACAAAACCACCATGTGGTTATGCCTCTAAGTCGTGCTTCGACACGTGGGAGATATAGCCGCATCGTGGGTGTTACATCAAGTTGTTAGAAATGCAAATGGCCTCACTAGACCTATCAACTATCACACTCTCTCTATGTGGTGGTTCACTCACTCCCTCAAGGTAGGTGCACTCAAACTCACATATGGTGGAGTCACTCATCTCACTCAAGTTGTGGGGGTTGTGGCTCTTCTCACATGGAATTTGTGGCAACACATCATATTTGGGGCTAGTGGTGAAGTCACTCTCACTCTCATATGGTGGCAAAAGTCACTCAAGTCATCATACGTCGCCGTGGTCGTAGGGAAAATCCCATGCTCAACCATCTCGTTATCATCGCCGTGGATGAAGGCCGAAGATGGAACATCATCACTCTTGCCTCCAAAGATGGAAGCATCATCCTTGCTCGCCACCTTGTCGCTCGCCTCCAAAGCTTTGTCCTTGAAGGTCTCCGTAGTTGTACTTGTCGCCGCACCATCTTGAAAAAGAGTCAAGGTAGACTGGGCATCATCAATGCCACAAAGAGGGATGGCGGTGAAGTCGCACTTGGGAGCATCGTCTTGGAGCTTGTCGGGCTTGGACATCTTGGTGGTACTATCCTCATGCTCGTTCTCATGGAGCTTGGTTGCCGCAAAGTTTGCTTGGGGTGGAGAAGCCTTGGCCTTCATGAGTTCTTGTTCCACCTTGAGAGCACCAATGTAGTAGTCGTCGATGGACTTGTAGTTCTCGAGGAAGATGGTCTTGGAGATGTCGTAGTGCAATCCCATCATGAAGTGGAACTTCATCGAAATGGGGTGGTCCACGCCGGCTCATCGCAAGGCAATCTTCATCTCCTTGAAGTACGCGTCAATGGACTTGGATCCTTGGATGGTGTTCTCCAATTGGCGTAGAAGTTGTTCCGTGTAGGTAGGAGGCACGAACTCTCGCCGCAAAGCTCTCTTCGTCTTGGGCCAACTCATGTCGTAGTACTCTGAAGGTGTTTGAAGCCACCATGCCGATGCGCAGTCGTGGAAGTTTCTTGTGGCGCACTTCACTTGATCTTCGGGACAGACTTGATGTAGCTTGAGGTAGTCATCCATTAAGCGCTCCCATTCGAGATACTCCTCGGGTTCTTGTGTTCCATAGAAAGGAATCGCGTGGTCGATGTCGAGGTCGTAGTAGCTTGTGGAAGTCGCGGACTTGATCTTGGGGAGCTTCTCTTGAGCATAGTCTTGAGGTGCTTGTTGGCGAAGATGCCCTTTGTCCGTAGGCGAAGATGCCTTGAAGTCACTTGGCGAAGATGCCAACGGTTTTGAAGACGCTGAAGCCTTGAGGTCGATGTCGCTGCTCTGTATAGCCCGTGCGCATGGGGGTGCTGGAGGCCATGTGCACGGGGTCCCGTGTGCACGGGGGTCGAAGGCCCGTGGGCAAGGGGGTGGCAGAGAAGCCAACTCTCGTCCAGTAGTGTTCTCTTCAAGGTCTTGTCGATTCTGATGCTTGTGTGTACTTGCTGGAGATGGTAGCATGGAAGTCTTTGCACTTGGGCGTCTTCTCGAAGATGAGGACGATCGCTTGTAGGACTTGATGAGGGCTTTGATCTCCTCCATGCGCTTGTCCATCTTGGCGTCGGGGTTGTTGTTCGTGGCATCGAACTCGTTGTTGTTGTTGTAGACCGAAGGAGAAATGCCTTGCCTATCCATCACAAGATTCGAGTAGAGGTGAGTAGGAAACGAGATAAACAATACCAAGTTACCTTTTCCCAAAGTTGAGGATGTATCTCATTTCACTCAATGTGAGATGAAAGAATAGTGGAATTGGTATCGGACTTGTTCACTCACACCTATCAAGTAAAGCTTATGGTAGAGCTCAGTGAGGATAGTGGCACAAAAATTTAATGCAAAATGTTAGCAAGAGTCAATAATGTTGGAGAAGATTCACAAATTCGCAAGTGAAACAAGTAGACCAATAGCAATATGTGGTACACGGAAACACACACACGAATAGATAAATGGGGTCGTGCAACCAAGGAATGAGCTCAAAATGTGGAATCCATGGAAAATGCTCGGGTTGCACAACTCAAGAGAAACGCTAGCACGATTGCTCAATCGGCGGATACGACACTTGTGCACAACCTATAAGATGCAAAATGGATAAACTTCTATCCCAAGTATGCTATGTATGTATGGTTCCCGGTGGGGTATGATGCTATGGCACTTGCTTACAAGCTTCTTTGCTCTCTTTCTTTTGCTTAAAAGCTTTATTTTTTTCTCTATGGCCACTTTTGCACAATGCACAAACCAAGATAGCAAATACGTATATGCGGGAACAAACTTGTGACACGAGATATGATACCAATATATGCACCACGATGATATGGTATGTATGATATGGTAAGTATGATCACTAATGTGCACAAGTAACGTTGCCGGCAATACTCAAATGGCTAGTCTCGATAGGCAAGTAACGCAAAATGGGCTAGGGGTTATCAATGCAATTTGCAAGGGAATATACAATGGTGTCGTCGAGGTTACCGTCCTTTGCGATGATGAGTGGCGGTGTTCTTGATGTAGACACCAAGATGATGTAGACCCGTCCCTAAGTAGCCGAAACACCTTAGGAAACGGTAAAAAACCGCAAACTCAAAATCTCAAATGACAAATGTCAAATGGTGGTAGTGGAAATGGCAATGTGGAAGTGGTGGTGGTGGTGGTTGATGAAGAAGCAATCGTCCCTAAGTATCTGAAACACCTTAGGAGACTCACGTCACTCCTCAAGCAACCACTAATGCTAAGGGGATGAAGATGGGTTAGGTTGCGAAAGTCGATGGTGGTGTAGCGGATGATATGGTGGAGGGCCTAGGCAATCTTGCCAAAATGACGAACTTTTGGTGGAGTCAAATGGTGTTGGAACCTATCTAGGTCGATGGTGGATGTCAATAGCTACTCAACGAGCTAAAGAACGCGAAAATCAGACTCCGGATGTGGAAGTTATGGGAAAACTGTGAAGTGCACGCGGCTGACCTGGGGGGGTCGTGCGCACGGGGGTAGGAGCCCGTGGGCACGGGGTCCCGTGTGCACGGTACACACACCGAGGGCACAGGGTCACCTGGGACTCGCGGGTTTGGTGGAATTCTTGGCGATTTGGGCTCCAAATGGATGGATCTCGTGGCTGGGGAGTAGCTGGGGTGGAAGGGGGTGGTATGGGGTGAGTGGGAGGTCGAAGGAACAGCGGCCGAAGCGCACTATAAGGGCCGTGCGCACGGGGTCTGGCTGGCCCGTGTGCACGGGGGGCGTGTGCATGGGGTCCCGATGGCCCGTGCGCCCGGGGTCCTGTGAGAGCGGGCGAACTGCTCTGGATCAGTGGCTAAACTCGAATTTGAGGTCAAAAACGAAAGGTGGAAGGAAGGGGAAGATGGTAGAGGGGTGAATCTTCTTGCTAAACACCAAATTCATGGATCAAATCCAACAAAATCTCATCAAACCAACAAATCACAAAAAAAATTGGGGCTATTTTTGGTGGGGATTTTCGGATTTAGGACGAAATCACACAAAACTAGGCTAGAAAACAAAGAGGGGGGCTCCAATTTCGTGATCAACCATGGCTCATGATACCAAGATGATATACGGTGGAACCCTAGGTGAAGATCTTTCACAAATTGGAGGGGGATCCCCAAGAACAAGATGAACAAAAGAGGGAAAACAAGAGGAACACTCAAGAACAAGTCAAATCACACATCCACTAGACAATCAAACACATAAGATCCACAAGGTACATGAACAACAACGGGAAATAAGATACATGGTAGAGTTCATCCCAAATCCTATGAAGGAGATGAGGGCTTGATGATCTAGATAGATCCTTCCCTCAAGGGGGTCTTCATCCACTAGGGATCTTCTCCAATGGAGGCCTTGAACTCCAATGGAGTGGAATCCCACAAAGGGGAGGTACATGAGCTTAGCTCTAGTGTTTAGATCTAATCTTAGCTAAGTCTAAATGGAGGAGATGAAGGAGTATATATAGTCCTAGGCAAAGAGAGGGATAAGTGGGGGCGAAATGGTAAAATAAGGGCAAAGCCCACAGCATCACACAGGGGGGCCCGTGTGCACGGGGTAAGTGGAGCCCGTGTGCACGGGGTATCCAGGGACCGAACGCAAGGGCTCGTGCGCACGGGGTCCGTGAGGCCCGTGGACACGGGGGTCCCGTGGGCACGGTACACGCCCGTGCGCACGGGGTCTTCAGGACCGCCAGCCTGGGAGGCCCGTGGGCACGGGGTCGGAGAGGCCCGTGCGCACGGGGTCGCCTGGGAGCTGCTGCCTTCTTCTTGGCGCTTCTTTCTCCGCTTCCAGGCTTCCCTCTTGGATGGTGTAGATGTTCTCTTGCGCTTGGACTCCTCCATGATGAATGTGTAGCTCCGCTCACACCTAATTGTGCACACGAGAGAGGGGTCAAGTAGTATACCATCGTCGAAGGGTACAAGTGAACACGTGTAAAGGAGATGATTCACCTTTGTATGCATGAAGTAGATGTGGCACATGTCACTTGCCAAATGGACTCTTGACATGGTGATGTCCATAGGATGCTCCGCATCAAGAACTATGCTCCAAGCTTCAATTGGTCAAGAGGAAGCACCCGCACCCCTACAAGGTTCAATGGCTAAGTGACTCCGGCACTATACGAGTTGAGCATACGTTCCAAGTCTCCTTCAAAATTGGTGCATATGAAGACACTTTGGAGTGTGATGTGGTCCCAATGACCGTTTTCCTCCTCTTTCTTGGTCGACCATGGCAATTCGACCATGGTGTCATCCACAATGGGCGTACCAATCACTATAGCTTCAAGATGAAAGGGAAGGAATATGTGCTACGACCTATGTCTCCTAGTCAAGTGATAGCCGACAAGCAAGCCACCCACCATAGAGAGAAGAATGAGAAAGTGAGCCACCCAAACATGAGTGAGAGCAACAAGCCACACTTGAGCGCCTCTTCGCCTAGAGAGAAAAACCTCATACTATTCACCACAAAAAGTGAGATGAGAGAAGTGTGTGAGAACCCATCGAGTGTGATGCACTTTGTCCTTGTGTGCAAGGATGGAGAACCAAAAACTAACACCATTCAGGAGCTACCTTTGGTGTTTCAATCTCTTTTGCAGGAATTTCAAGATGTTTTCCCCCAATGAGCTACCTCCGGGTCTACCTCCTCTACGAGGCATTGAGCATCGAATCGACCTCATCCCTGAAGCGCCACTTCCAAACAAAGCTCCATACCGTGTCAATCCTGAAGAAACCAAGGAGATTCAACGACAAGTACAACAACTAATCAACAACGGTCATGTACGTGAAAGCTTAAGCCCTTGTGCCGTTCCGGTTATACTTGTGCCTAAGCCCGATGGAAGTTTCCGCTTGTGTTCCGATTGTAGACCTATAAATACTATTACCGTTCGCTATAGGCATCCCATTCCTCGCTTAGATGATATGCTTGATGAACTTAGTGGAGCTAACTTTTTCTCAAAAATTGATCTTAAAAGTGGCTATTACCAAATCCGCATTCAAGAGGGTGATGAATGGAAAACTGCTTTCAAAACCAAATTTGGCCTATATGAGTGGTTAGTTATGCCTATGGGTTTATCGGAGGCTCCCAGTACTTTCGTGCGTTTCATGCATTATGTGCTTCGCCCTTATATTGGAGTCTTTGTTGTGGTTTACTTCGATGATATTCTTGTGTTTAGCAAAACCATGAAAGAACATCTTGACCATGTTAGGGCTGTTTTACAAACACTTCGCAAGGAAAGTCTTTATGCCAACATGAAAAATGCACATTCGTTGTTGACAAAGTGGTTTTCTTGGGTTTCGTTGTATCTTCCAAGGGTGTCTATGTTGATGAAACTAAAATTGAAGCAATTAAAACTTGGCCCCAACCCAGCAATTTGCAACAAGTGCGTAGTTTTCTTGGTCTTGCAGGTTTTTATCGTCGCTTTGTGAAAGACTTTAGCACTATTGTCGCTCCTTTGCATGCTTTGAGTAAGAAGAATGCTCCTTTTGTTTGGGTATCTTTGCAATCCACCGCTTTTGATGAGCTCAAGTCTTTGCTTACTCATGCCCTGATTCTTGCTTTGCCCAATTTTGATAAAACTTTTGAGGTTCATTGTGATGGGAGCTCCAAGCCTGGACCAACTCTCTAGAGCAGCAAGTGGAACTGCGCCAGGCGGCCCTTGTATCGCTGAAGGAGGCTTCCGTCGACCAGGTGGAGCTCTTGAAGCGCGAGGAGGCGCTGACGCTAGAGGCTGCCAAGCGCAACCTTGACCTCGAGCGATTGGAGACGAGGGAGCGCCTGGTGACCCAGGCGGAGGATGACGTCGCCGTGCGCGAAGCCCGAGTCTAGGAAGAGGTCGACCGCCGCGTGGCGGAAGCTCGCTCGGCCCTCGAGCACTAATACGAAGCGAGGTTGGAGCTGATCAGGGCCGAAGCTGAGGGTAGGACCATGGCCCTCAGGGCCAAACTGGCTGAAGTCACGCGGGGTGCGGACTCCTCCGCAGCCGCCCTTGGCATAGCGCAGGCGAAGCTGGCCTCTTCCCACGCCGAGCTGCTTCTTCTCCAACAAAGGGTTGACGGTGCCGAGGCCATCGCTCGGTGGAATGAGGACGAGATCCGTCAGCGGCGGATTCTGGAGCACGAGCATGCCCCCATGCTCCGAACGCTCGGGGAAAGGGCTAACACAGCCTTGAGCAACATTTGCGAGGCTGCCGCCAAGGAGCCGCATGAGACCAACTATGCCAGCAACCTCCAGTATTTCACCGACGTGGTGATGCTTCTGGAGAACCGCTCCTAGAGGTCTCGTTGGCTTGTCGAGGAGAGGATCCGAGCCTTGCTCGGGCGCGCCTTCTCCTGTGTCTTCAGCTATCTGCAGGACAGGGACCCCCACTTCGATTCCGATGCCGCCATCGCACCGGTGCCCGTAGCCATCCGGGGCGACCTGGCGCAATGGGTGGAGGACAACATGGACGCCCTCGTCAAGGCCTTCGCGTCTGATGATGACGGCGTGATCGTGGCCGCTGATGAGTGCGGCATTGTGGACGGGCCTGGCGCTGACGGAGGTGCTGGTGGTGGTGGTGATGATGTCAGTGACGCCAGCGACGCCTGTGGAGGTGCCCCAGAAGACGCGGTGAGTGATATGTCCGACTGATCGTATGTCGCCGTTGTTTACCCTGCATGAAGAAGGCTCGGGCTTGGCCCCGAAGATTGTAAGAGCAATTTGGGAGGGGAAGCCCCTCATGTAATGATTTGCGATCAATACCCTGGTAAGCATAATGCTGCGTGTGAGCTTAGCTACTGGCCCGGTGATGGATCGGCTGACTTGTTTACCTTTTGGCCCCGACGAGTCCCGAGCGGGCCTGCGGGGGCCGCAGAGCTTCGAGTGTCTTCTAGGTGAACCCATTGATCCTGTGATGAGAACCTCCGGAGAGTGTGCGGCGACAGCGGTCCAGATTGTAGGTGTGCTCGATCTGGTCCGGCTCGCGAGGGGCTCACGAGGGAAGGCGGCTGACGCTAACTTTCGACGCAAAGCCGAAACCAGAACACGAGAGATTGCTCGAACGAGACTAAACACCCCTTCCCCAAACACACGCAAGTCTCAAGCTTAAATCCAACTGAAATTCAGATCGAAGAAACTCGTCAACAGAGGAAAAGGCAAAAAGCAAAAAGCCGCGTCTGGCACCTAGTCTAGTCTTCGACGTCTTCTCACCAGCGCGGAGCTAAGTTCTGCCACTAGGCGTGGGCGGGAGCCCCCGAGGCCCGAGGGCGGCTCTCCGGAGACTCCGGGGCGGGTACAGCCCCACTCGTTATTACGTGAGAGTGTCACGGGGCGGCGAGCTTCACAGGCACTGGGCCTTCTTCACAAGTACCGGCCTTGCTTCATATCACCAGACGAGGGCCCCGCCTTGCGCCACACTCTACCGCCATTGACGGCGGCCGGAGACCAAGGACGACGCCAATGGGATAGAGCGATCGCCAGCGGTTCCCCCGGCAACCACGGGTCCTCTGTTGGGGGCAGGCCCTAAGGCACCTCCCCGGTAGAGGGCCTACCTCCTGAGAACGCCTTGCGCCGAGAGCCGCGGGGACGAACCCGAATCTCGGCCCCTCTCCTGCAGCCCCCAATGCCCTCCTCCCGAGGGGTAAGAGGCTGCAGGATTGGGGCAGCCATCTGCTGCGGCGACCTGTACCTCCTGCGACCCATGGTTAGCATAAGCTTGCTCCTGAGGAATTAGTGGTACCAGATAGTTGCTGCCACCGGCGCGATCGTCGTGGCCCTCTTGGGCTTCCTGAAAGAGCTCAGCTTCTGGTGTCTCCTCGCCCCATCCTGGCCAGAGGAACGAGCCATGGTCTTCTTCCATTGCGTACTCTCGATCCACCATGTGGGGCACATAAGCTTCTGGGGCCACCGCCCCACGGTTCTCGCCGTAGTGCCCCACATGCCATGCAGTCCGGCCTGGTGCGTTGTCTTGAGGGTGGCGGCGTGGTGGTCCGCTGAGGCCAAAGGTCGCGGCATGCACTCCTTCGTCGACCGGAGATGGGGCCGGCGCGACTTGATGCCCGGTGCTGATGGCCGGGTTGGCGTTGAGTAGGGCCTGGAGTCCGCCCGGAGTTGCATGATCACGTATGGGGCCGCCATACGACCCGCCCTGGATCTGGGGTGGTAGCTGGACACAGAAAGGAGGTGCTCCCGAGGCGGCGGCGGTCCGGAGCTCGGCTACTCGCTCCAACAACACGTCGCGGCCGCCCTCCAGCAGCCGGCACCGTAGCAGCTCTCGGGCCACCGTGAGCACGGCCCTGGAGTTCGTCTGCTCCCGACGGGTGTGCGGAACTGTGGCCGCGGCGTGGTTCGAAGCTCTTGCTGCTGACCGCACCTGCCGCGGTGTGAGGGCAGGCGGCGTTTGGTTGCGTCGCCCGCGCCCCGCACCGCCCTGCGGAGCGCGAGCTGCCTGAGGCGCAAGGTTGAGGTCACCCTGGGCTGGCGGCACGGCGTGGGCGGGCCACACCACCCAGCGGTCGGTGTTGGTTGTCGGGTCGCTTGACATCTGAATGGTGAGGCGATGAAATGCGAGGCGGCGGAAGAAGGATTCCGGCGCACCCCTACCTGGTGCGCCAAATGTCGGATTTCGGGTTCCGGCAGACCCTTGATGTTCGAACACCGGGGTGCGCACGAAGATCTTTCCCCTACCAGCTCACATGTCAAAGTCTCGCAAAGGATCTAGGCTAGAAAGAAGAACACACAAGGGACACAAGATTTATACTGGTTCAGGCCACCATTGTGGTGTAATACCCTACTCCGGTGTGTGGTTTGGTGGATTGCCTCAGGGGCTGATGATAAACAATACAAAATGGAGAACAGCCTCGCGAGGGGCTGTTCTTGAGCTGGTGCGATGAACTGCTCAGGTGAGTTCGATCGCCTCTCTCTAGTCTATGTGTGATCTGGATCCGATCCCCCCTCTCCTTTGTGGTGGCTAGTCCTATTTATAGTGGGAGGCCCGACGCCAACAATTGGCCATTTTGAAGGGGAACATCTAGTACACTTATCCTGACTAAAGTTGGTCTTCGGCTGCAAAAGGCTCTGACGATGACGCCGTCCTGGGCTCCACGATGACCTCCATCCTGCCGCTCTGCTGGTCTTGGTCTTGTTGCACCGAAACGGTAACCTTTGCCTGAGGCCTTGGCCTGTGCTTGCCCCCTTTGCACCGAAGGGGAAACAAGGACACTGCACAGGCCGGCGCCCGCCTGGCCTCGATCATCATGGCCTTCGTCACGGGATCCTCACGAGGTACCCTTGCCTTGATCTCTTCGCCTCCTCGCGAGCCTGCCTGATGAGGCTGTTCCTGAGGAAGCTTCCTGTCATCCGCCCCGCGAGGCTTGGCCCCTCGCAAGGGTCTTGAGCTTGAGCTGATGAAACTGGGCTGCACTCGGCCCCCCACTTGAGCCACGCTGCAGGCCGCAGGCAGGCAAGTCTAGGGACCCCCGTTCCCAGAACGCCGAAAGCATAGATGGGCATTCTCTCACATAATGACCTCCATCCTTGCAACAACGACAAATAATATCATGTGTTTGCGCTGTTGATGCCATGGATGAAGAAGAGTTATGTGCGGAACCGGAAGGTGTACTCCTGGCAGATGGTGGTGGTGGTGCCTATTTTCATGTATCTCGGTTAGAATTGATGGCTGAAGTCAGTGGTGCTGCAGTAGGACGTGTGGGAGCAGAGGATGTACATGGTGTCCATGATGAAGTTCGACCTGCAGAAAAATTAGTTTGCACCCTGTCGATCCTGCACTTCACGTTCAGCTTTACAAGCAAGATGGAATAAATGATTAATATTATTATACTCCTTATACTCTATAATGGTCTGAATCTCTTTATTTAATCCACCCATAAAACATGCAAGCATAGATTCATTATCCTCAACAATACCACACCTAATCATGTCAGTTTGTAATTCCTAATAATACTCCTCTACTGAATTTTTTCCTTGTCTCAAATGCTTTAATTTTTGAAGTAATTCGCGTTGATAATATGGTGGAACCCAACGAGTACGCATAGCAGTTTTTAAAGCAGCCCAAGTAGTAGGGATATTATCATGATATAATCTACAATGTTTAGACCACCAAACAGAAGCAAAACTAGTGAATTCACAAACAGTAGCAGCAACACGTCTCTCCTCAGGATATTGTAAGCATGTGAAATGTTATTCAGTTTCTAACTCCCAAGTAAGATATACATCAGGAATGTATCTACCCTAAAATGGTGGAATATTCAATTTCAGTGTAGGAATATGGTCATAATTTCATACCAGAGGTGGAGCTGCAGCCCTACCATTGTGATTATATGCCTAAGGTCGACCTACTGGTGGTGGTGTTGGTGGTTGCACGTAGTTTTGATTTTGATCAACCTCATCTTCGTAATAGTCCTCCACCTCTGTAGTAGCAGCAGGAGCTACATAAGCATCAACAACAGTAGCAGCGGCACCAGAATTTTGTTCTAGCTCAAGAGGAACACAGCCCGTTCGGCGGAGGGCTGTTTCGCGACGTGGAGGTGGTGGTTGTTGTTGTAATGGTGTAGCAGATGCAGGTAGTGGTTGTGGAAGATGCGTGAGTACTTCACCGAACTTGGCGTCCAACTTGGCGTCAATTGTCTTCTCAACGTCATCAATCCTCTCCAATGCCTTCCAAAGCTAGCCATGACGTCTTCCACCTGTTGACTCAACATTTGCTGAAATTTATCATGAAAAGCTCCTTCTTAGTCATGTTCTCCCAGTCAATCTCGTCGGCTTGTGGTACTGCCATGGTTAGCTGTAATAGAAACACAAAAGAATATGATCCTACAGACTACTAGAAAGTGGCAGCATGTCACAAATCCGTCAAGCAAATATAAAATACTTACTAGTTCTTACCTAGCAGCAGGTGGTGATCGGCAACAGTTGTAGTCAAAAACTCTCTAAGCTTGGATAGAGCGATTATCGGGGAGAGTCAAACGCACGACGTAGGTGTATGTGGAGCTGGGAAGGCTTATAATATGGTAGCAAAAAGGGTCAACAATAATCAATCTAGAGATGCAAAGTTGAATACATGCTCAACGATGATATGGTGCTGGTCCTAGGCGAGACTGTACTAGAGATGCGAGCTTAGAACACTAACAAAATCACGGCGTGGCACGGAAACAAGGGACAAACACACTCCGTATTTTTTTCGCTCTTTTTTGCGCTCTTTTTTTTGCGAAAATTCACTATAATGGCGAGTGTCTCAAAACTCTTCCCAAGTCAAAGTAACAGGATAGGCACAATTTTTTTTGACTATTTTTTTCAGTAATCGGGGCAACGACGACAAAAAAGTGTAACAATAAATCGCTATGATGGCGAGTGTCTCAAAACGCTCCTTCGGACCTAAAAACAGGATAGGGAAAAATATTTTTGCTCGCCGATTTTTTCGAAATCTACTCAGGAAAGGACAGACGAATCAGAAAATAGATGGATCTCGAAAACAAACCTAATAGGAAAAGAAATCGGATTGGTGGTGATATATGATGGTAAGATATGGCAGCACTGGTATAAGTAGACTCGGATTGGTTATGGACAGGCAGTGGTATATGTGGGCTCGGATTGGTGGCGTGGTATATATGAACTCACATTGGTGGGGGGTATATGGTGGTATATGGCAGCGGCGATGTATCTGGTGTGGTGGTGGTATATGGCAGCGGAGAATCTGGTGTGGTGGTGGTATATGGCAGTGGATGATGATGGTGAGGCGGCGGCATGATTACCCATGAACAAAACTGGAATCTCTAAAAGACTAGACGCTAAGACCAGCAACTAGACACAACGATGCAACTGCAAATTCAACCAACCAAATACAGAAACGATTATGCAATGGTTCAGACTGTTTTGGATATGATGACTAACCCTATTTTTTTTTGCTTTTTCGTGGATCGTAGGTATGAAGAACAGACTCGATCGAAACTACCAAAAGCTGTAAAATCTCAACGAGCAACCTAGAAATCTGATACCACTTGATAGAGGCGAAGGTGTTCCGATGTTTCGATGAGATAGCTATCGTTTTCTATGGGAGTCGACTTTGACGATTCGACTACGAACGTGTGAAGACGTGGCACCTTAGCAATCGCTAAACTAACTTCCGAGGGGTTACTGACCACGCCGGAGCACAATCAACCTGACCATGATGGTCTATTTCCTGCGAGCAAACGAAGAACAAGCAAGAAAGTGAGATTGCAATCTGGATATTGCGAATATAAGATGAAAGCTTTATTGATCAAGATGGGGTTCTGTGACGTCTTGGTCTGGTCGTGGAACACAAACGAAGTACGCGAAGTTGTAGCTATGGCGAACTTTTAATCCAAACAAAACCCAAAGTCTAAACAATGCCCTAAGGGTTGTATATATGGAGGAAGAGGGGGTGAATTTCGTGACCTTGGAAGAGGGGTCTGAAATCAACCCAATCTCTTGCTCCCCACACATATACTTATGTATTTCGAAATTACAAGGGCCTGGCCCAATAATAAGGTGATGCGGAGCATCCTACGATCATCCCCATGTTCACTACGACCACTCCCCATGACCCAAGGATACATAAGATGAGACCTCGACTATACGCCATTGGACACAAGGTGAACTCGCTCCTCTCTGAACCTTCACTTTTCACATGTGAGACATGGCTACTACCTCAAACATATGTGATATGCACATGACCAAGAACCAAGAGGGAGGCCATGGACAAGAAGGCGAGGATACCAAGTAAAAGGACAAAACGGAGAAGCTGTCAGAAATCTACAGCAAACGGACGACCGGTCTGGACCAGACGTCCGACGCCTGGAAGCCACCGGACGTTCGGCGCTTGAAGCCCCAGCCGACCCAAGTCCCAGCCATCGCCAGCTACAGTGAGCGGACGTCCGTCCAGGACCGGACGACTGGCGACCGGACGACCGGCCATCTCCAGACGTCCGGTGTCACTTTTACAGAACGAAAATAGAAGAAGTCCGAGCCCTAACAGATGTCTGGTCCCTCGCGAGCCACCGGACGACCGGTAAAGGTCGGACGTTCGCTGCACAGTTACGGGCCCGAGGCCCATGTACCCTTTCAATTCGCCCATTTTTGCACTTAAACTATAAATAGACCTGCTCCTCCTCCTGCTCCTAGTTAGGGTTAGCATTGGTTTAGCTCATTTGTGAGATAGAACTTTGCTCATCCATCCGGATCTACTCCACCGAGAGAGATCGTTCCCTCTTCGGAGAAGATCCACTTTGGACTCAAGACCCCCTTCATGGGAAGACCCCTCAAGACCTTCTCATGGAGATGAAATAGCTACTTATATCATCCTTTGTTGGATTCGGATTGTGTATCTCTTTGTGTTTCGAGGATCTAGCACATGTGTAATCGAATCTTGTTGGTTTGAGTGATTCTCTCGTGTTTCCCCTCGTGATTTCTCCTCGTGTTCTTCGTGTTCTTTGTAGGATCCCCTCCAATCATGAAATATCGGTCATCTAGGGATCTACCCTACATTATCTTGGATCAGAGCAAGGTTGATCACGAATTTGGAGCCCCTACCCCTCTTTTTCTAGCCTAATTTTGTTGTGTTCTTCCCCAATTTCGAAAATCCCCACCAAAAATAGCCCCAATTTTTTTTTGATTTGTTGGTTTGATGATCTTTTGTTGATTTTGATCCGCGGATTTGCTTGGTTTCAAGTGGATCTAGCATCTACCCAAGTTTCCCCATCTTTCATCCATGAAATTTGCTCAATTTTGACCCCAAATTCCGCCCAAAATCGCGTCCCGGAGCTCAAATACCGCGTTGACCCCGACCCACCGGATGTCCGCCCTTTACCGAACGACCGGAACCCCTAAACCGAGCTGAAACAGCAGATTTCCAAGCCCCACCGGACGTCCAACAACCAGACCTCCGTCCATTACCGGATGTCCGACACCTGTAGATATCAACTTCGGCTGAATTTTGTTTTGCCCATAACTAATTCATCTGAACTCCGATTTTGACGTTCTTTAGCTCATTTAGAAGCTGTTGACATCCCCCATCCCACAGAAATACCACCAACATCATTTGACTCCATCAATCTTTCGAACTTTGGCATCTTTGCCTAGGGCTTCCACCACATCCTCCGCTATACCACCATCGACTTCCGCAACCTAACCCATTTTATTCACCATAGCATTAGTGGTTGCTTGAGTAGTGATTCGAGTCTCCTAAGGTGTTTCGGCAACTTAGGGATGGTTGCTTCTTCATCAACCACCACCTCCACTTCCACATAACCTTGCCCACCATACATTTCACAACCCCAACTAAACCCAATTATTGTTTGAGCTTGTTTGAGTTGTGGCTTGTGTCTCCTAAGGTGTTTTCGCTACTTAGGGACGGCAACTTCAACTCCGACACGAGTATAGACCATCATTCCACTTCCGCATTGCCAAGTGCAAAACTACCACCGCTTTCCGCTACCACCATTTGACTTTTGTCCTTGAGATTTTGAGTTTGTGGTTTTTCCATTTCCTAAGGTGTTTCGGCTAATTAGGAACGAGTCGACATCGACAACACCGCCTCTCATCATCGACACGGACGGTAACCTTGATGACATCATTGTATATTCCCCTTGCCATTGCATTGATAACCCCTAGCCCATTTTATGTCACTTGCCTATCAAGACTAGCCATTGAGTATTGATGGCAACGTTACTTGTGAACATTGGTGACAATTGGTCTACACCTTCCATTGCATACATACCATATCATATTGGTATCATCTTGCTATCATCATATCATATCTTGTGTCACAAGTTTGTTCCCGCATATACACTATTGCTATCTTGGTTTGTGCATTGTGCAAAAATGGCCATACAAAAAAAGAATAAGCTTTTAAGCAAAGAAAGAGTGAGCAAAGAAGCTTGTAAGCAATAGCCATAGCATCATACCACATTGCATATAAGATTGTCATATCCGATCATCTTGGATCATCTTGATAGGAACACCGGGAACCAACATAATAGCATACTTGGGATATAAGTCGTTGCATTTTTGTCACTTATAGGTTGTGCGCAAGTGTCGTATCCGCCTTTTGTGCAATCGTGCTAGCGTCTCTCTAGAGTTATACAACAAGAGCATTTTCTATGGATTCCACATTTTGAGCTCGTTCTTGGTTGCACGACCCCATTTATATATCCGTGTGTGTGTTTCCATGTGCCTTTCATTGCTATTGGTCTACTTGTTTCGCTTGCGAATTTGTGAATCTCTTTCAACATTATTGACTCTTGCTAACATTTTACATCAAATTTTTGTGCCATTATCCTCATCGAGCTCCACCATAAGCCTTACTTGTGTAGGTGTGAGAAATCGACGAGATCGGTACCAATTGTGCTATTTCCTTGTTACATCATTGAGTGATCATTGATCCATCTTCAACATCGGTCAAGGTACATTTGGTCTAGTTCTCCTCTTTCTCCCACTCACATTTGCTTGAGTCTTGTGATGGATAGGCAAGGCATTTCCTCCCCGGTCTTCGACAACAATGATGGTGCGAACAACTACATCACCAAAGCGTCCATCTTCGATCTACAACGACAAATGCAAGGCGCACAATCAAGATTGTGAGAGCGCATCGACAACCTCACCATCAACATATGACACTCCAAAGCACATAAAAGAGACTACTTCTACAACAAGCTTTCCGCACAAAAGGAGGAGGAAGATGCAAGGATGGAGGAGATACGGACCTTGTTGATCAACCGTTCTTCCCCTTCATCATCCTCAAGGCGGCGACGTTCAAGTCACAATTCTTCGAAGCACAAAAATGATACAAGCGCAAGTCATCCACGTCCACATCTCCATGGCGACTATCGTCGACATCGCCATGAAGGGCAAGTCACCTCCAAGCATCATGTGCGCGACGACAACGAACAACATCTAGTACGAGCTCAGGTATGACAACCACAACATCATCATGAAGATGCTCGCCAAGCACAAATGTACAAGCCCCAACAGGCCCTACTTCACGCCAAGTCCAACCTTCATGAGCAAAAGAGAAGACCGCGAGATACGCACCGCCAAGACGGAGCTACGGCTACACCAACCACTTCGGCATCTTTGCCTTTGGACGTGCGGCATCTTCGCCTAATTCCCATGAGTTCGCCTACATCGGCATCTTCAACAACAAGGCGACCACCTACAAGTGAGGGCAACACTTCCATCTTCGGAAGCCCCTCAAGGAAGACGCCGAGCACGGGAAATTCCCTTCGGTCATGGAGACGAGCTATGAGGTGTCACATCATATGGGCATCCAACAACAAGACGGTGACAAGAAGGTCGAGCTAGGGCCATCCCCTTCGATCACGGCGACGTGCGTGAACCTCTTCAACAACATGAAGACGGCGCCCAAACGGGACTCATACTCCGAGTCAAGCTATGAGACCGCACGTGAGACTTTATCTTTTGTCTCGGAGGAGAGTGATGTTTTGCCACATCCCACGACATTCATGTATGGAGGCGTTATGGATGAGGAGGTTGAGCATGGGACTATCCCTTCAACCAAGGCGGCAATAGGAGTTGAGCATGGAGACATTTGCACCTACATCTCTCCAACACCCACATATGATGAGATGCCCCAATTTCCATGTGAGGAGAGTCACCACCACATGAGTGACATGAGTGACTCCACCATATGTGACATTGAGAGCATTTCCTATGAGAGGATGAGTGTGACCACCACTAGCCCCACACATGAGAGCATGCCACACATCCTATGTGGGGTTGAGAGCCATTTGAGTGACTCCACCAACCATACGAGTGAGAGGATCCAAGAGGGAGTGGGTGAGCCACTACACTTAGTGAGTGAGGTAGTTGACACGGCATGTGAGGCCACTATGATTTCTAACGACTTAACCTCTACTCCGAGTGTGTTTTGTTCTTTGGTGCTAGGTCTCCTACATGACGACATGCCTATGCTCGACGAGTCCATCCCTCCAATGGAGACGACGATGCGATGGTGGACGATGATGCACCCCCACATGGTTCCATCTAGACGAAGATGACAACAAGTGGATCCTTGACACCTCACCTACAACACATGAGCGACGCTCCAAAGGTAACATAGGTGATGGTGCTTGTCTTGTCCCACTAGTGGACGCTCTTCACATTGAGTGCTCCCATGATGTTGATCACCCTATGGATTCATCACATACTATGTCTTGTTTCGATATCCTATGCTCCATATGATATCATGTGAAAATTCTATTGGTCACTTCATGTTTGACAATCCATTGAACTTGTCATATGCTATGAGTGAGATCTCCCATATTGCATCATTACAATCTCAACATAGTAATTATGCACGCCCCATTAAAATAAATCCCATTTGCACTTATCGCATAGAGGATGAGATGATGGTCATTGTCGGTGTCAAAACCGGCGGATATCGGGTAGGGGTTCCCGAACTGTGCGTCTAAGGCTAATGGTAACAGGAGGCGGGGGACACGATGTTTACCCAGGTTCGGGCCCTCTCTATGGAGGTAATACCCTACTTCCTGCTTGATTGATCTTGATGATATGAGTATTACAAGAGTTGATCTACCACAAGATCGTAGAGGCTAAACCCTATAAGCTAGCCTATGATTATGATTGTTCTCGTCCTACGAACTAAACCCTCCGGTTTATATAGACACCGAAGGGGGCTAGGGTTACACAGAGTCGGTTACAGAGAAGGGAATCTACATATCTGAATTTCCAAGCTTGCCTACCACGCAAAGGAGAGTCCCACCCGGACACGGGACAAAGTCTTCAATCTTGTATCTTCATAGTCCAACAGTCCGGCATAAGCATATAGTCTGACTGTCCAAGGACCCCCTAATCCATGACTCCCTCTGTAGCCCCTGAACCAGGCTTCAATGACGATGAGTCCGGCGCGCAGATTGTCTTCGGCATTGCAAGGCGGGTTCCTTCTCCGAATACTCCAAAGTAGATCTTGAACACAAGAATCGTGTCTGGCTCTGCAAAATAAATTCCACATACCACTGTAGAGAGTACGTGTTATAGCGAGAAGTGTCCGGCTTCCCATTTAGTGATGCACTCATCGGCTTCTATACCTTAATAGTGTCAGCCTCCACGTGTTGAGCGAATGTGAGAAGCCGGGGCATTTTTACACTTGCCACCCTGACCATGTAAATAAATCGTCTATTAAAGAGACGGGGATCCTCAGATCCAAATAACACCATCTTCCCCAAGCAAGGATTCATCAGAGCGCGCCCGAAAAAACCATCCCATCATGGCCGGCCACCGCAGCTCTTCCTCTCACCCCTATAGCGCCAAGCCAGGTGATTGGGAGAAGTGTACCGTATTCCACGGCCAATTGGTGAAGTTGCAAACCCAAGGGTTTCTTCCACCTGTATTTCTTGTCCCCGTTCGAGCCGGATTAGCCACCTTTGACGGCGGGCAGCAAGCAGAGAGTTTTCCCAACCCATCTAGGGGGAAGTGAGTGTGTCTTGTCCCTTACTTGTTGAGGGGTATCAGATTTCCAATCCATCCGTTCCTCCGCGGGCTCCTGGAGTACTATGGACTCCAGCTGCACAAATTTACCCCTGCTTCCATCCTGCACATCGAAGGTTATGTTGCCCTTTGCGAGTTATTTCTGGGTTGCGAAGCTCATTTCGAGCTATGGAAGAGGTTGTTCTGCCCCGTCCCTCGCAATCAAGAGGGATCAATATTCCAAGTGGGCGGAGCTGAAATATGGCGCATCGCCGGGACCGGATACCTGTCCGGCACTCCGAAGAAGACATCCGAAGATTGGCCTCCCGGGTGGTTTTATATAGAGGACGTCTCCTTCCTGACTCTATCTGAATGGGTCTTCCTGAGTTTACAAATGCCCCGTGTACACGTACGTACGGCCAGCTGCAATAGTAAATATGGCTACGTACATACATACAGGCGGGGTCTCGAACGCGTACTCGCGCATATGTATGATATGTCTCCAATGTATCTATAATTTTTTATTGTTCCATGCTATTATATTACCTCTTTTGGATGTTTAATGGGATTTACTATACACTTTTATATTACTTATGGGACTAACCTATTAACCGGAGGCCCAGCCCAAATTGCTATTTTTTTTGCCTATTTCAGTGTTTCACAGAAAAGGAATATTAAACGGAAAGAAAACTTCGGGAGAGTTATTTTTGGAACAAACACAATCCAGGAGACTTGGAGTGGACTTCAAGGAACAAACAAGGCGGCCACGAGGTAGGAGGGTGCGCCCAGTGGGGTAGGCGCGCCCCCCACCCTCGTGGGCCCCTCGTGGCTCCCCTGACCGACTTCCTTCGCTTATATATACTTATATACCCTGAAAACATCCAGAAGCACCACGAAACCCTATTTCCACCGCCGCAACCTTCTGTACCCGTGAGATCCCATCTTGGGGCCTTTTCCAGTGCCTCGCCGGAGGGGGAATCGATCATGGAGGGCTTCTACATCAACACCATAGCCTCTCCGATGAAGTGTGAGTAGTTTACCACAGACCTTCGGGTCCATAGTTATTAGCTAGATCGCTTATACTCTCTCTTTGGATCTCAATACAAAGTTCTCCTCGATCTTCTTGGACATCTATTCGATGTAATTCTTTTTGCGGCGTGTTTGTCGAGATCCGATGAATTGTGGGTTTATGATCAAGACTATCTATGAATAATATTTGAATCTCCTCTAAATTCTCTTATGTATGATTGGTTATCTTTGCAAGTCTCTTTGAATTATCAGTTTGGTTTGGCCTACTAGATTGATCTTTCTTGCAATGGGAGAAGTGCTTAGCTTTGGGTTCAATCTTGCGGTGTCCTTTCCCAGTGACTGCAGGGGCAGCAAGGCACGTATTGTATTGTTGCCATCGAGGATAAAAAGATGGGGTTTATATCATATTTCTTGAGTTTATCCCTCTACATCATGTCATCTTTCTTAATGCGTTACTCCGTTCTTTATGAACTTAATACTCTAGATGCATGCTGGATAGCGGTCGATGTGTGGAGTAATAGTAGTAGATGCAGAATCGTTTCGATCTACTTGTCGCGGACGTGATGCCTATATACATGATCATGCCTTGATATTCTCATAACTATGCACTTTTTTATCAATTTCTTGACAGTAATTTGTTCACCCACCGTAATACTTATACTATCTTGAGAGAGGCCACTAGTGAAACCTATGGCCCCCAGATCTATTTTCCATCATATAAGTTTCCGATCTACTTTATTTTGCAATCTTTAATTTTCAATCTATATCATAAAAATACCAAAAATATTTATCTTATTATTATCTCTATCAGATCTCACTTTTGCAATTGACCGTGAAGGGATTGACAACCCCTTTATCGCGTTGGTTGCAAGGTTCTTATTTGTTTGTGTAGGTACGAGGGATTTGCGTGTAGCCTCCTACTGGATTAATAGCTTGGTTCTCAAAAACTGAGGGAAATACTTATGCTACTTTGCTGCATCACCCTTTCCTCTTCAAGCGAAAACCAACGCAATGCTTAAGAGGTAGCAAAAGGATTTCTGGCGCCATTGCCGGGGAGGTCTATGCACAAGTCAAGACATACCAAGTACCCATCACAAACTCTTATCCCTCGCATTACATTATTTGCCATTCGCCTCTCGTTTTCCTATCCCCCACTTCAACCTTGCCGTTTTATTCACCCCCTTTTCTTCACCTCTTTACCATTTTGCCTTTCCTTCTCCATGGCCGAATCGAAAAGGGCTAAGGGTTCTCTCCTGGGTTTTAGTACTTTGGATAGTCCCTCTGTCCTCTCTAAGCTCATAAATAATGATGCTATTGAAAGACCTACCAGGGTTATCAATGAGAGTTTGAATAATTTCTATGAAGATGATTCCAGAATTTTTCGTTATTTACTTGATGATTCTTTAAAAGATGCTTGGGATAGGCTATTAAGGATCCGAGCTAGTTATGTGCCTCAATATCAAATTGAGATTTACCTAAAAAGCTTTTATGTTGGCTTACCCTCTTCGTTCAAGCAAGTTTTAGATTCTATTTTTGAAGAAGGTTTTCTTGAGGTGGATGCTATAGATACCTATGAAAAGATGAAAACTATATTTGTGCACCCCATGAGTGAGAAGGTTGAATCCACCTCTCTTTTATGCTTTTATCAAAACGAAATTATCAAAGAGATGAATGCTAGCTTAGATGCAAATTTACGTAGCATGCTTAATCTTTCTTCCACCATTAATGGCAATGTGCTTTCCCAAAATAGAAAGATAAATGCTATAGATAGGAAATTTTCTATTTTCTTTCCCAATACCAAAGATGGTAATACTTAGATCTATTCTCGCTTTTATGCCTAGCTAGGGGCGTTAAATGATAGCGCTTGTTGGGAGGCAACCCAATTTTTTTTTGTTCTTTACTTTTTTTTCATGTTGAGTACTAAATAATTCATCTAGCTTTTGTTTAGATGTGGTTTTATGTTTTAGTTAGTGTTTGTGCCAAGTAGAACCTATAGGTTCATCTTGGGTGATAGTTAATTTGATCTTGCTGAAAAACAGAAACTTTTGCACCCACGAGAATACTTTTAATAAATCACAGAAACGTGCTTTTCAGTTGATTCTTTTTGCAGAATATTAATAGACAAATTGCCTAGGACTTCCTATTTGTGTAGGAGTTTTAGGTTCCAGAAGTATCCGAAAGTTACAGATTACTACAGACTGTTCTGTTTTTGAAAGATTCTGTTTTTTGTGTGTTGTTTGCTTATTTTGATGAATCTATGGCTAGTATCGGGGGGGGGGGGTATGAACCATAGAGAAGTTGGAATACAGTAGGTTTAACACCAATATAAATAAAGAATGAGTTCATTACAGTACCTTAAAGTGGTGGTTTGCTTTCTTGCACTAACGGAGCTCATGAGATTTTCTGTTGAGTTTTGTGTTGTGAAGTTTTCAAGTTTTGGGTAAAGATTTGATGGATTATGGTAAGGAGTGGCAAGAGCCTAAGCTTGGAGATGCACAAGGAAACCCAAGGTAAAATTCAAGGACAACCAAAAGCCTAAGCTTGGGGATGCCCCGGAAGGCATCCCCTCTTTCGTCTTCGTCCATCGGTAACTTTACTTGAGGCTATATTTTTATTCACCACATGGTACGTGTTTTGCTTGGAGCGTCTTGTATGATTCGAGTCTTTGATTTTTAGTTTACTTCAATCATCCTTGCTGTACACACCTTTTGAAGAGACACATGCATTAGAATTTATTAGAATACTCTATGTGCTTCACTTATATCTTTTGAGCTAGACAATTTTGCTCTAGTGCTTCACTTATACCTTTTTAGAGCACGGCGGTGGTTTTATTTTATAGAAATTATTGATATCTCATGCTTCACTTATATTATTTTGAGAGTCTTTTAGAATAGCATGGTATTTGATTTGGTTATAAAATTGGTCCTAATATGATGGGCATCCAAATTGGGTATAATAAAAACTTTCATATAAAGTGCATTGAATACTATGAGAAATTTGATACTTGATAATTGTTTTGAGATATAAAGGTGGTAATGTTAGAGTCACGCTAGTTGGGTAATTATGAAATTGAGAAATACTTGTGTTAAAGTTGCCAAGTCCCGTAGCATGCATGTATGGTTAACATTGTGTGACAAATTTGAAGCATGGGGTTTTATTTGATTGCCTTCCTTATGAGTGGAGGTCGGGATCGCGCGATGGTTAACTCCTACCAACACTTCCCCTAGGAGCATGCGTAGTAGTACTTTGCTTCGAGGGCTAATAAACTTTTGCAATAAGTATATGAGTTCTTTATGACTAATGTGAGTCCATGGATTATACGCACTCTTACCCTTCCACAATTTGCTAGCCTCTACGGTACCATGCACTGCCCTTTCTCACCTTGAGAGTTGGGCAAACTTCGCCAGTGCATACAAACCCCGTGATACAATATGCTCTATCACACATAAACCTCCTTATATCTTCCTCAAAACAGCCACCATACCTACCTATTATGGCATTTCCATAGCCATTCCGAGATATATTGCCATGCAACTTTCCACCGTTTCGTTTATTATGACACGCTCCATCATTGTCATATTGCCTTTGCATGATCATGTAGTTGACATCATATTTGTGGCAAAGCCACCTTTATAATTCTTTCACACATGTCACTCTTGATTATTTGCATATCCCGGTACACCGCCAGAGGCATTCACATAGAGTCATATTTTGTCCTAAGTATTGAGTTGTAATTCTTGAGTTGTAAATAAATAGAAGTGTGATGATCTTCATTATTAGAGCATTGTCCCAAGTGAGGAAAGGATGATGGAGACTATGATTCAGCCACAAGTCGGATGAGACTCCGGACTTTATAAAAAAAGAGGCCAAAGAAGCCCACCAAAATAAAAAAAAAGAAAAAAAGAAAAAAAAATGAGAGAAAAAGAGAGAAGGGACAATGTTACTATCCTTTTACCACACTTGTGCTTCAAAGTAGTGCCATGATCTTCATGATAGAGAGTCTCATATGTTGTCACTTTCATATACTAGTGGGAATTTTTCATTATAGAACTTGGCTTGTATATTCCAATGATGAGCTTCCAGAAAATGCCCTAGGTCTTCGTGAGCAAGAAAGTTGGATGCATGATAACCCACAAGTATAGGGGATCGCAACAGCTTTCGAGGGTAGAGTATTCAACCCAAATTTATTGATTCGACACAAGGGGAGCCAAAGAATATTCTTGAGTATTAGCAGTTGAGTTGTCAATTCAACCACACCTGGATAACTTACTATCTGCAGCAAAGTGTTTAGTAGCAAAAGTGGTATGATAATAAAGGTAGCGGTAGCAAAATTAAAGATAAATGTTTTGGGGTTTTTGTAGTAGTTGTAACAGTAGCAACAGAAAAGTAAATAAGCGAAGAACAATATATGAAAAGCTCGTAGGCAATGGATCAGTGATGGATAATTATGCCGGATGCGATTCCTCATGCAATAGTTATAACATAGGGTGATATAGAAGTAGCTCCAATTCATCAATGTAATGTAGGCATGTAATCCGTAAATAGTCATACGTGCTTATGGAAAAGAACTTGTATGACATCTTTTATCCTACCCTCTCGTGGAAGAGGGGTCCTAGAGGAAACTAAGGGATATTAAGGCCTCCTTTTAATAGAGAACCGGAACAAAGCATTAACACATAGTGAATACATGAACTCCTCAAACTACGGTCATCATTGAGAAGTATCCCGATTATTGTCACTTCGGGGTTGTCGGATCATAACACATAATAGGTGACTATAGACTTGCAAGATAGGATCAAGAACACACATATATTCATGAAAACATAATAGGTTCAGATCTGAAATCATGGCAGTCGGGCCCTAGTGACAAGCATTAAGCATAGCAAAGTCATAGCAACATCAATCTCAGAACATAGTGGATACTAGGGAGCAAACCCTAACAAAACTAACTTGATTACATGGTAAATCTCATCCAACCCATCACCGTCTAGCAAGCCTACGATGGAATTACTCACGCACAACGGTGAGCATCATGAAATTGGTGATGGAGGATGGTTGATGATTACGACGGCGATGAATCCCCCTCTCCGGAGCCCCGAACGGACTCCAGATCAGCCCTCTGAGAGAGATTAGGGCTTGGCGGCGGCACCGTGCCGTAAAACGCGATGAAACTTTCTCTCTGATATTTTTCTCCCTGAACGTGAATATATGGAGTTGGAGTTAACGTCGGTGGCGGTCCAGGGGGGCCACGAGATAGGAGGCCGTGCCCTAGGGGGGGCGCCCCCTGTCTCGTGGATAGGTTGTGGGCCCCCTGGCATTAATTCTTTCGCCGAAAATTCTTATTAATTCCAAAAGGTGCCTCCGTGTATTCCAGGACATTCTGAGAACTTTTCTTTTCTACACATAAAACAACATCATGGCAGTTCTGCTGAAAACAACGTCAGTCCGGGTTAGTTTCATTCAAATCATGCAAGTTAGAGTCCAAAACAAGGGCAAAAGTGTTTGGAAAAGTAGATATGTTGGAGACGTATCAACTCCCCCAAGCTTAAACCTTTGCTTGTCCTCAAGCAATTCATTTGATAAACTGAAAGTGATAAAGAAAAACTTTTACAAACTCTGTTTGCTCTTGTTGTTGTAACATGAAAAGCCAGCATTCAAGTTTCAGCAAATATTATGAACTAACCATACTCACAATAACACATAGGTCTCACAATTACTCATATCAATAACATAATCAGCTAGCGAGCCATAATAATAAAACTCGGATGAAAACACTTTCTCAAAATAATCATAACATGATATAACAAAATGGTATGTCGCTAGCCCTTTCTAAGACCGCAAAACATAAATGCAGAGCACCTTTAAAGATCAAGGACTGACTAAACATTGTAATTCATGGTAAAAGAGATCCAGTCAAGTCATACCCAATATAAACCAATAATAATGAATGCAAATGATAGTGTGCTCTATAGCGGGTGCTTTTTAATAAGAAGGGTGATGACTCAACATTAAAGTAAATAGATAAGCCCTTCGTAGAGGGAAGCACGGATTTGTAGAGGTGCCAGAGATCGATTTTAAAATAGAGATTGAATAACATTTTGAGCGGCATACTTTTGCTGTCAACGCAACAACTATGAGATTGTTGTATCTTCCATACTACATGCATTATAGGCAGTTCCCAAACAGAATGGTAAAGGTTTATACTCCCCCAACCACCAACAAGCATCAATCCATGGCTTGCTTGAAACAACGAGTGCCTCCAACATACAACAGCCCTAGGGGAGTTTTGTTTAATTATTTTGATTTGCTTTGATCTTTTGGATCATGGGACTGGGCATCCCGGTTACCGGCCCTTTCTTGTGAATGAGGAGCGGAGTCCACTCCTCTTGAGAATAACCCACCTAGCATGGAAGATATAGGCAGCCCTAGTTGTAACATGAGCTGCTCGAGCATACAAAACAGAATTTCATTTGAAGGTTTGGAGTTTGGCACATACAAATTTACTTGGACCGACAGGTAAATACCGCATATAGGTAGGTGTAGTGGACTCATATGGAACAACCTTGGGTTTTAAGGAGTTTGGATGCACAAGCAGTAGTCCCGCTTAGTACAGGTGAAGGCTAGCAAAAGACTGGGAAGCGACCAACTGAGAGAGCGACAACAGTCGTAAGCATGCATTAAAATTAATTCACACCGAGTACAAGCATGAGTAGGATATAATCCACCATGAACATAAATATCATGAAGGCTATGTTGATTTGATTCAACTACATGTGTGAACATGTGCCAAGTCGAGTCACTCAATTCATTCAAAGGAGGATACCATCCCATCATACCACATCATAATCATTCTAATAGCATGTTGGCACGCAAGGTAAACCATTATAACTCATAGCTAATCAAGCATGGCACAAGCAACTATAATCTCTAAATGTCATTGCAAATATGTTTACTTCATAATAGCTGACTCAGGAACGATGAATCATCATATTTACAAAAACAAAAGAGGTCGAGTTCATACCAGTTTTTCTCATCCCAATAAGTCCATCATATATCGTCATTATTGCCTTTCACTTGCACGACCGAACGATGTATATAATAATAAGAGTGCATGTGAATTGGACTAAGCGGGAATCTGCAAGCATTCAACTCAAGGGAGAAGATAGGTAATATGGGCTCTAAATTGAATAAACAATCATGCATATAAGAGCCACTAAGCATTTTTCAATATGGTCTTCTCGACCCACAAAAGAAAGAAAAGAAAATAAAACTATTTACACGAGAAAGATCCGAACAAGTAAAAAGAAGAACTAGAATTTTTTTTGGGTTTTCATTTTAATTTATACTACAAGCACAGAAATTAAACTAACTAATTTTTTTGGTTTTTCTTAAGGTTTATCAAACACACAAAAAGAAAACTAAAAAAAATTAAACTAGCATGGATAATACAATGAAAGTCTATGAGCACTGACGACTAGTGTGTCGACATGAATGTAAAGTCGGTGAGAAATACGTACTCTCCAAAGCTTAGGCCTTTGTCCTAAGTTGGTTTAATACCAATGACCGCCTGGCTGATATCCATAAGTGAAACTAGGGTAGTACTGAGATGCAGAGGCGACCGCCTCCTGAGCAGCAGCGTGTTGGCGAGCTGCCTCCATTCCCCTCTCATATTCAGTTGCTTCTTCCCTAGTGACAACATATCTTCCTTTTGCCTGATAATCAAAAAGGTAGGGGGCAAGAAGAGTAACAGGCACGACGTTGCGTCTGTCATAGATTAGTCGATAATGGAGGAATTGTCCATTCCACTCAAGAAAATGATGATCAAACATAGCTTCTTTATCCAAATAAATAGGAGGTACAATCATATCCCCCTCTCGTGGAGCTATATTAAGAAAATTAGCCACACGGGTTGCATAAATTCCTTCAAAGAAATCACCCCTTCTACTATTATTCTGTAACCTACGTGCAACTATTGCCCCCAAGTTATGACCTTTATAACCTGACCCAACACTCTTGAGGACACAAAGATCAGGGGCACACATGTGACATACCTCGTCCTTACCGTTAATGCATCTACCAATAAAGAGAGCAAAGTAATGTATAGCAGGAAAATGAATGCTCCCTATGGTAGCTTGTGCTACGTCCCTAGATTCTCCCACAGTAATACTAGCAAGAAAATCTCTAAATTTAGATTTGGGAGGATCATTAATATTACCCCACTGCGGGAGTTTGCAAGCAGTTGTGAAATCCTCTAAATCCATGGTATAAGATGTATCATAAATATCAAACATGACACTAGGAGAATTACGCGCAGAAATATATTCGAACCTCTGTACAAAGGAATTAGTCAATTGATAATATTGAGGACACTTATCTTGTAAGAAGTCCTCCAGCTCGGCATTACGCACATATGCGTCAAATTCCTCCTTGAAGCCTGCTTCGACTATAAAATCATCGGATGGCCACTCACAAGCCCGTACATTTGCGTCCCTTGGCAAATTAACATCTTGTTCACGTATAGCAATCGTTGGCCCTTTCTTTGTCGAGAAACCACCTTGGTACATTCTTCTAAGCATATTTCTTTTTCTGAAAATTTCTGAAATTTTAGTAACTTCAAAATAAAAGTGAATAAAACTAAACAAGATTGATAGCAACTACTCCTACAAGTGCCTAGAGCCTATGTCATGCATTGGAATTGCTTGGGACCTCAAAAATTTAACATGCAAGCTCAAGAACATGGTCACCTATGCAGCAAATAATTGCAATGAATAAAGAACTAGAACAAAAACTAATTGGACCAATGGAGGAGTCACATACCAAGCAACAATCTCCCAAAGCAGTTTTGCGAATGGAGCTTTGAGCTAAGAGATCGAAAATCGCAGCAAAACGAGCTAGAACTCGTGCTTGAGCTGGATGGGGATTTTTTTAGGTAGAAGATGAAGTGTGTGGGTGCTGGCATAAGTGGAGGGGGGCCACCAGGGGCCCACGAGAT
>NC_041387.1:287416259-287452242 GCF_002162155.2 Triticum dicoccoides | reverse complement strand
GGGCGCCCTCCTCTCTCGTGGCCTGGTGCTTGCCCCTCCTGCAGTGTTTTTAGTGCCTAAAATCCTCAAATAATCCAGAAAAAATCATACTAAATTTGCAGAGCATTTGGAGCACTTTTATTTTCAAACTATTTTTTAATGCACGGATAATTCAGAAAACAGACGGATAATACTATTTTGCTTTATTTATTCTAAATAACAGAAAGTAAAACGAGGGTACAGAAGGTTGTGCCTTCTAGTTTCATCCATCTCGTGATCATCAAAATGAACCCACTAACAAGGTTGATCAAGTCTTGTTATCAAACTCATTCCGAATAACACGGAACCGGAGAAATTTTGATGAGGACATGGCTACCACATTTACACCCATAACCCATATTGTTTTACCTCTTGGAGCAATTGCTAGAGCTCATATACGCCAATTAAATTATCAGGTACTTTCGTTTCTTGATAATGTTTAGTGTTCATGAGAATATGATGCTGCCTAATTTAGATACATTTGTATTGTTTGCAATTGAAGGGCCTAGCACAGACAAGAAGGATGAACATTGGAGTATGGTCAAGTACGGAGATGAAGGTGTGTGCGAAGAGAACAAGAACAGAGGTTCAAGTGGAGATTTCTGGACTTTGAAGCCGTCATGATGACATACAAGAAGATGGACGAAATATACAAGATGACCTTTCATAAATTTCGTCCATAGCTTATTATTGGTGTTGCGCCACCTTATTTTGGGCCAGGCCCATGTAATATATTTTTAGAGTCCAAATTGCAGGGAAACCGACTTAGGAGGTGTTTTAGTCCCACCTTGCCAAGGGTGGACAAAATCCCCTCTCTTTTCCCTATAAATATAGCCCTTAAGGCATCATTTAGACTTGGGATTTGTTTAGTTAAAAATTAGCCATTGCAACTTCGTGTACTTCGTTTGTGTCCAACGACCAGACCAAGACCATTTTCGGATCCCCACCTTTATCAATAATTCATACATATTCGCAATATTTAGATTGCTTTTATCATATTCTTGCTAGTTTTTCGATTGCTTGCAGGAATAGACCTTCGTGGTCAGGTTGATCGTGCTCTGGCGTGGTCAATAACCTCAGGAGATTGGTTTAGCGATTGCTAAGGCGCAACGTCGTGCACGTTTGTAGTCGGATCGTCAAAGTCGTCTCCACCAAATCGATAGTTATCATCTCATTGAAAGATCGGGACACCCCGCCTCTATCAAGTGGTATCAGTTTCCAGGTTGCTCGGTGAGATTTTACAGTTTTTCATAGTTTAGATCGCATCTGTCATTCATACCTACAGTCCACGAAAAAGCCAAAAAACAGTTAGATTAGTTCATCTGTGTCCCAGACAGTGTGAGCCTTTTCGCTATTATCACTTAGTTTTTGCATTGTTGAATTTTCGGTTGCATTGTGTGTCGAGTTGCTGGTTTTAGTGTTAGGTTTTTAAAGTTTCGAGTTCTAGTCACGTTCTGTTCACACTGTGTCCGCTCACACCATCATCCACCGCCATTGTCATTCGTCATATCATATCACCAGTTCCTCTTGTAGTCAAAATCAGTACATCTGGCGGGCAGATTTAATCTTGGAGAGAGAGAAAATTAGCCGAGAACTTGGACCAACGAGAGAGATCGGAGTGCAATGGAGAAGGAGTATGTGCTAGTTTGAGATTCTTGGATTTGTTGCTGTTGCAGCTGAGTACAAAAAAGAGCTGTCAAATCTAAGTCGATAGTAAACGAAAAGAGGTTGTTGACCGCTTGGAAGAAAAGAGGACGTGGTAGTAGTATTTAGAGAAAAAAAAAAGAGTTTTGAAGTCTCACGGCTGGAAAGGACTAAGAAAATAGTACTAGGAAAGTAGAGCCCGTACGCTTCAGATTTTGTTGGCCTACTTTGGTTGCATGAAATTTTGGTTGTGATCTCCTTTGTGGGTCCCAAGGCTGCTACACACGCTCTAGGAAAGAATCCCAAGACTCTCTTCTCCCAAGGTAGTACTACGTGTTACCCAAGGGCTGTTGGGAGCGTTACAAAAAAAAGTCTGATTGAGAAGAGAGCAGGGCGTTCTTTGCACGTGGGGTTGATCCGGATAAAAAAACAGATTTGATTGGAGTACTTTGTTTAGAAGGCAAAACGAATTGATTTGGTAGGATTCTGCCAATAAAGTTGCTCCAATATTTGTGCTGTTTGTTTGGAAAGTGTTCTAGTCAGCCACGTTCGAGTTTGAAAAAAAAAAGATTGGCTCGACCAAAAAAAACTGAAGCAGATTCGTTTGGGAGAAGTGGAACAAAATAAAAACTGTTTCCTTTCGGGTCCTACTAGGCATTCACGTTTTTGGAAGACAAGAAAAAAAAAGGCAACTGCAGATCTGCTGTTTGTTAGGAACGAAGTAAAAAAAAGAGAAAAAAAGAGGAAAAAAAAGAGAAGGGGGCTGATTCAGTTGAGATTTCTAAGGAGAATAAATAGGGCGTGCATATTTTTTTAAAGAGGATTTAAAAGGAAAGAACGAGGAAAAGGTGACGTGGTGTATTTTATTTGGAAGGTTTGGACTGGCGCATAAAAAAAGAGCAGAAAAAAAAGGGCAAGTTTGGTGCGGCCAAAGGAAAAGGGAGATTGAGTTTGGAAGGCATTAAATCTGATTGCTTCAGTTTCCCAGAAATCTGCATGTTATTCGCCACAAAAGGAAACTAGTCTGTTGGAAAGCTTGACGGACGAAAAAAAAAGAGACTGATTGAAGGGAAGAGATAACGTGGCTTGATTTTCGGGAAGACATCTCATTTTGTTGGAAAGTTTTGATGCTTCTTTAATTCGGATTTGCAGGCAACTTGGATCAGCCGAATATAAAAAAAGGAAGGTAAAAGATTTGGTCCGGTTCTTTAAGGAAAAAAATAGCAAGGTGCAAGATTTTGCTTGGCAATTTCACGTTGCAAGGCTGGTCCGACTAAAAAAAAGAGGAAAGAAATCAGGGAAGAAAGGAAAGGGTCCACGTGCTATTGATTGTTTTGGCAGTTCTACTCCACGTCAGATCCTTGGAATCTGTTTTCTTTAGCACAAAGATGCTTTCGGTCTGACAATTTTGGTAAGGTTTGTTGGTGGAGGAATCCTAGTTCGCACGTTTGACTCAAAAAAAAAAGTAGTTTCCTTTCGAGAGAAGTGGAGTTCGCAGCCAAGAAAAAACAAGTAAAAAAAAACTTGGGTTGTGCATGCGCACTTGGCATGCAAACAGAGAGCAGCCACGTGCCAAATATTTGGAGAGCTCATACATACCAGTAGTAGTGCTAGTGTGGCAAGTTAATTTGGTACAGTTGGCAGAAAAAGAAAGGATTATCCTGTGGTGGAAGAGAAGAGACATACTAGTACTAGTACTACTTTCGAGTTGCAACATCGCTCATAATTTTTTGTACAACTTGTAGTTGTTGTCACAGTCTGTGAATTTCGTTTGTGTCTTAGGTTCGCGTCTCTAGCACGATCTAGCCTAGGACCAGCACTCGACCACATTGAACGAATTTTCAGCTTGCATTAATTAACGTGGTTGTACTAGTACTAGTACTACTTGGAGTTGCAGCATCGCTCATAATTTTTCGTACAACTTGTAGTTGTTGTCACAGTCTGTGAATTTCATTTGTGTCTTAGGTTCGCGTCTCTAGCACGATCTAGCCTAGGACCAGCACTCGACCACATTGAACGAATTTTCAGCTTGCATTAATTAACGTGGTTGTAGCATTTTTCCCCACATATATAAAGCTAACCCAGCTCCACATATTTTTGCACCGTGTATACATACGTTCACCTGGCAATCGCTTTATCCAACTTTTGGAGTTATTTGACACCACTGGTTGCCGATCACCACCTGCTGCATGGTAAGAACTTGTAAGACTTTTTGCTATACTATGAGCGTTTTACCACCACATCCCGGTAGTTCATCGGAACATTATTTTTGTATTTTGTTTCTTGTTTCTACTAATCATGACAGGATCTATAGTCAATTCATGGGCTTCATCGATCGTGGGAGACGTGCCACCACCTCAAAGAATACAACCACCATCACAAGAGGTACAAAGGCATCAAAATACTCACAAACAGGTTCTTGTTTCCATGCCACCTTTTAATGGTCGTTTTAAGCCTGATTTGTATATTGAATGGGAGTTCGAAATAAATGCTATATTTGCTTCCCATAATTTTTCTGAACGTGAAAAAGTTAAGGTCGCGGTTGGTTCGTTCACTGGTTATGCTTTGGTTTGGTGGAGTGAATATTGTCGGTTACACCCTGATTATATACCTACTACTTGGGATGATTTGAAACTTGCCATGCGACATACATTTGTCCCCGCTTATTATACTCGTGACATGATTAAAAAGTTGCAACATTTACAACAAGGTAGTGACACCGTAACGAAATATTATGATGATTTACAAACTACCTTGTTGCATTCCTCTTTAGAAGAAACTGAAGAAGACTTTATGGATAGATTTTGTGAAGGATTAAACCGTGACATTCAGGAGATACTAATTCATGAAAAGTGTTATCCTATGGACCGTTTGTTTCGTCTTGCTTGCAAAGATGAACAGGAGATAACAAGACGTGTTGCCCACAAGATAAACAAGCAGAAGGTGCAAATCCCAAGAGTTGCCACGGTTGTTCCTTCCACCACTGCTCGTACTATGACAACAACATCCATTGTTGAGAGCACTACATCACCTCCACCATGTGATGTGTCGCCACCTCGAGTGCCTACATCATCTTTGTTGATCATAAGAGGTAATGACAAAGGTACCGATTTTCCACCTCCACATGAGTATGATGAATGCCTTGTCAATTTAAATGAACCATGCAATGAGCTACCCACTACTTTGATCACACCAGCTACTTTAGAGGACTATGTTCATGATTTGACTTTGCCATGTGATCAAACAATTTTGAGTGAACCCATTGAATTAATTATCAATGCAAAAGAATCAAGTGAATCAGGAAATAAATCAGATTTGGATCAAATAAGTTTGAAAATAATTGTGCCAATGTTTAATCATTTTGATATGACCTCTAATCTTGGTGATGGTTCATCAATGTTGGGATGGTTTAATGATAAGCATGGTCAAACTTTTGATATGAATAAGAGCTTCACTTATATGTGCAAACTGAGTTGCAATATTTTCATGCCTTTGAATTCTAGTGATAATATATTGGCTTTATATTTCACGACTTTGAAGGGTGCTCTTGTATAACTATGTCACATGTGCCCCAACTGAGATCAGTAAAAATGGATGACATATACATATACAACATGTACACCTTGTCTCTTTTGTTAGCCACATTTCAGATTAAGCAACGCCGAGGACGGCTTTGTTTTCAAGAAGGGGAGGATGATGAGGACATGGCTACCACATTTACACCCATAACCCATACTGTTTTACCTCTTGGAGAAATTGCTAGAGCTCATATACGCCAATTAAATTATCAGGTACTTTCGTTTCTTGATAATGTTTCTAGTGTTCATGAGAATATGATGCTGCCTAATTTAGATACATTTGTGTTGTTTGCAATTGAAGGGCCTAGCACGGACAAGAAGGATGAACATTGGAGTATGGTGAAGCACGGAGATGAAGGTGTGTGTGAAGAGACCAAGAATATAGGTTCAAGTGGAGATTTCCGGACTTTGAAGCCGCCATGATGACATACAAGAAGATGGACGAAATATACAAGATGGCCTTTCATAAATTTCGTCCATAGCTTATTATTGGTGTTGCGCCACCTTATTTTGGGCCAGGCCCATGTAATATATTTTTAGAGTCCAAATTTCAGGGAAACCAACTTAGGAGGTGTTTTAGTCCCACCTTGCCAAGGGTGGACAAAATCCCCTCTCTTTTCCCTATAAATATAGCCCTTAAGGCATCATTTAGACTTGGGATTTGTTTAGTTAAAAGTTAGCCATTGCAACTTCGTGTACTTCGTTTGTGTCCAACGACCAGACCAAGACCACTTTCGGATCCCCACCTTTATCAATACTTCATACATATTCGCAATATTTAGATTGCTTTTATCATATTCTTGCTAGTTCTTCGATTGCTTGCAGGAATAGACCTTCGTGGTCATGTTGATCGTGCTCCGGCGTGGTCAATAACCTCAGGAGATTGGTTTAGCGATTGCTAAGGCGCAACGTCGTGCACGTTTGTAGTCGGATCGTCAAAGTCGTCTCCACCAAATCGATAGTTATCATCTCATAGAAAGATCTGGACACCCCGCCTCTATCAAATTTCGAATAACACTAAGTTACCTCAACGAGGATATGAAAATCTCCAACAATAAGAATATCATACTTTTTCCTGACAGTAGGGAGAGGAAATTCAAAACCTCCAAAAATGATAGTTGGAACTTTTTCAATAGAATTGATACTATGAACTTGAGATTGTTTCCTCGGAAAGTGTACCGTATGCTCATTACCATTAACATGAAAAGTGACATTGCCTTTGTTGCAATCAATAACAGCCCCTGCAGTATTAAGAAAAGGTCTACCAAGGATAATAGACATACTATCGTCCTCGGGAATATCAAGAATAACAAAGTCCGTTAAGATAGTGACATTTGCAACCACAACAGGCACATCCTCACAAATACCGACAGGTATAGTAGTTGATTTATCGGCCATTTGCAAAGATATTTCAGTAGGTGTCAACTTATTTAATTCAAGTCTACGATATAAAGAGAGAGGCATAACACTAACACCGGCTCCAAGATCACATAAAGCAGTTCTAACATAATTTCTTTTAATGGAACATGGTATAGTTGGTACACCCGGATCTTCGAGTTTCTTTGGTATTCCACCCTTAAAAGTGTAATTAGCAAGCATGGTGGAAATTTCAGCTTTCGGTATCTTTCTTTTGTTTGTAATGATATCCTTCATGTACTTAGCATAATGATTTACTTTAAGCATATCAGTTAAGCGCATACATAAGAAAATAGGTCTAATCATTTCAGCAAAGCGCTCAAATCCTCATCATTCTTTGACTTGGATGGTTTAGGAGGAAAGGGCATGGGTTTCTGAACCCACAGTTCTCTTTCTTTACCATGCTTCCTAGCAACAAAATCTCTCTTATCATAACATTGATTCTTTGATTGTGGGTTATCAAGATCAACAACAGGTTCAATCTCTACATCATTGTTTTTGCTAGGTTGAGCATCAACATGAATATTATTATTAACATTATCACTAGGTTCATGTTCATCACCTGATTGTGTTTCAGCATCAGAAATAGAAATATCATTGGGATTCTCAGGTGTGTCTACAGTAGGTTCACTAGAAGCATGCAAAGTCCTATCATTTTTCTTTTTCTTCTTTTTAGAAGAACTAGGTGCCTCTAAATTATTTCTCTAAGAATCTTGCTCGATTCTCTTAGGGTGGCCTTCAGGATACAAAGGTTCCTAAGTCATTCGACCAGTTCTAGTAGCCACTCTAACGACAAAGTCATTTTTATTATTTAATTCATCAAACAAATCATTTTGAGCTTTAAGTACTTGCTCAGCTTGGGTAGCAACCATAGAAGCATATTTGCTAATGCGGTGAAGTTCATCTTTAACTCTAGCCAGATTATCACCTACGCGTCCTATCTCAAAAGCATTATTCTTTAACTCTCTACCAACATAAGCATTAAAACTTTCTTGTCTAGCCATAAAGTCATCAAATTCATCTAAGCACGGGCTATGAAAATTAGTAGAGGGTATTTCAACTTTATCATATCTATAGAGAGAATTTACCTTTACTACCTGTGTCGGGTTATCAAGACAATGTGGTTCTTCAGGCGGTAAATTAAGACCATGTATTTCTTCAATAGGAGGTAAATTCTTAACATCTTCAGCTTTAATACCTTTTTCTTTCATTGATTTCTTTGCCTCTTGCATATCTTCAGGACTGAGAAATAAAAGACCTCTCTTCTTCGGAGTGGGTTTAGGAATAGGCTCAGGAGTTGGCTCAATTGGTTCAGGAATTACTTCACGAATTGGCTCGGGAAGAGTCCAATTATTTTCATTAGTCAACATATTATTCAATAATACTTCGGCTTCGTCGACTGTTCTTTCCCTGAAAACACAACCAGCACAACTATCCAAGTAGTCCTTGGAAGCATCGGTTAGTCCATTATAAAAGATATCAATTATTTCATTTTTCTTAAGAGGATAATTGGGCAAAGCATTAAGTAACCGGAGAAGCCTCCCCCAAGCTTGTGGGAGACTCTCTTCTTCAATTTGCACAAAATTATATATTTCCCGCAAAGCAGCTTGTTTCTTATGAGCAGGGAAATATTTAGCAGAGAAGTAATAAATCATATCCTGGGGACTACGCACACAACGAGGAGCAAGAGAATTATACCAAGTCTTAGCATCACCCTTTAATGAGAACAGAAATATCTTAAGGATGTATAAATAGCGAGACTTCTCATCATGAGTAAATAGGGTGGCTATATCATTCAACTTGGTAAGATGTGCCACAACAGTTTCAGATTCAAGGACATAAAAAGGATCAGATTCAACTAAAGTAATAATATCAGGATCAATAGAGAATTCATAATCCTTTTCAGTAACATAGATAGGTGAAGTAGCAAAAGCAGGATCAGGTTTCATTCTAGCATTAAGAGGCTGCTGCTTCCATTTAGCTCATAATTTCTTAAGATCATTTCTATCATTGCAAGCACGGATTTCAATAGCAGCTTTTTCAATCATAACATAACCCTTAGGAACAACAGGTAATACATAATCATTGGGGGAACCTTCATCATCTCTATCATCAGTAATAGGATCTTCGGTAATTTCTTCCCCCTAACTCTAGCAAGTTGTTCATGTAGCGACCCGACCTCAGACGGTCAAGTCTCTGTGCTCAGTGTCATCCCTGGATCAGTAATGCTGACACCACACAGTACTCGGAGGATTTATAACAGAGTAGCAATCACACACTTATTACATCGAATGTCTCAAAAGAGAACTTGATGAAATAAATATGGCTTAAGGCCATCTAAAACGATAATAGCGGAAGGCTTGGAAGATAAGCGAGTCCATCAACTCCAACGACATCACTGAGTATAGAACCACGACCTAAAAGCACCTTACTCGTCGTCTGAAAAGTCTGCAACATGAAACGTTGCAGCCCGAAAATGGGTCAGCACATGGAATATGCTGGCAATGTAACACATAGAGAATAACAATGGAGATAGGCTATACTACATGCATATTTGGTTGGTGGTAAAGCTCTATGGTTACAGTTTTTTTGCATAAAGCCAATTTTTCCCTACTGCAAAGGAATAAATTTAATTAACTATCATGGTGGTTGTTAAACATTGAGAATGGTTGATAGCATCCTCAATCCCAATTAAAAGTACTCATTAAAACTCCACAATATTAATTAAAGTAACATGATGAGATTCACATGATAATCAAGTACTAGATACTCAAGATGTCCATAACCGGGGACACGGCTAACCATGATTAGTTTATACACTCTGCAGAGGTCTGCGCACTTTTCCCCACATGACTCGATCACCTCTGTTTGGTTTCTCGCACTACATGGTGTTTGAGAAACGGATGACTGAGACATAGTCTTTCAGAAGCGCTCGCACCTTACGTAAAGGGTAGACCGTACCAACCTACATCCCCTACATCTGCTAGTCCACCCTGTAAGAGTTCGCACGACTTAGTCAACTATGCTAGAGCCCATAATAGCATGTGGCTGCACACGGAAGTTTCTAGTTTGAATAATCTCATGATCCCTTTGAGCATGGGTGGCGGTCCGAAGAAATACAGGCAAGTCCTGGAAACCCAGGTGCCTAGACAGGCAAGTCCTGGAGTAACCAGGTGCCTCAATCCACCCAAATGTGTGTTTAAGTTGCCACCTTAAATAAACCATTAATTAAAAATCTCACATCTGTCATGGAACTTCACTCACCCAATCCACGTCTACTAGCATAACATGGCATAATAAGCAAACGTAGAAGTAACTCCCAAGGGTTTGAAAACAAAACAGGTAATAGGTACTACCTCATCTACTTCCCATCCCACAATTTAATTAGATCCTAATCATACAATGTTTGAGGATAGATCTAATGCATAAAAACTGGGTAGTAGAAAGGTATGATCAAGTGTTACTTGCCTTGCTGATGATCCGCGAGACCTAGAGACTCGAAGTAACAGGCGGCGCACTCTGGGTATTCTATCGCAGACAAACAAACAAGCATACAATAAGTACTCATCTAATGCACAGGTAAAACTCGAATAAAAGATCCAACCAGAATTTTCAACTTAAGAACTCCGGTTTGCAAAAAGAACCAAATCAAACAAAGCAACGAAAATCAAACGGCGAAAGAAAACAGCTTTGTTTTACTAATCTGGATCTAAGTCAAATTTTATAGAGGCAAAAACTTGTTTAAGTAGATTATTCGGAAAGAGGGTTTCGAGGCGAAACTCCAGGCGCTTGAATCGCCTGATTCCGATAAACGAGCGAAAAGTTGTACTAAAACGAAAATCGGATCAGAAGTCGCGATCAGAAAATAACCGCGGAAAATCCGAGAAAAAGAAAAACGACGAACGGATTAACGAACGAACGTTCGTTAATTTAACGAATCTGACGAAGGCGTTCGTTAAAACGAACTAACGGACGAACGTCTGCTAATTAACCTAAACCGAAAAAAACCGAAACTAAAAAAAATGAAAAAAAACGTAATGAAAACCGCCCGTTTTTTTTTAAGAAAACCGGCGGCACACGGTTCAAGGCGGCGGCGAACCTCGGCGGCGGCGGCGACGAAGTCCGGCGGGTCCGGCGACGGCGGGCAGCGTCGGCGGCGGATCTGGCGGGCAGCGGCGGATCTGGCTAGGGTTAGGGTTTCGCGGGTGGGCCGGGGCGGCGGATCGGGCTGGCGGCGGGGCGAGCTGGCGGGTTGGGGCGCTGTGCCGGGCGCTTTATAAAGTGCCCCCCGAGCGGAGTCCCGCTCGGGCACGGCCCGAGGTCGGTGCGCGTTTTTTTTTCAATAATTACGCTCGTTAGAAAAATAAAAAGAAATACTAAATGGACTCCAAAAATCCCGATATAAATTTTTCCCTGCTTCTAAAATCAAGCCGGACTAGATGAACATTTATTTGGGGCCTAAATGCAATTTTGAAAAACGCGCATTTTTCCTCAATTCAAATAAAAAGCGAAAAACTCCAAAATAAATCTTATTTGATTTTTTTATTAAATCTTCATTATTTCTTTATTTTGGGAAAGTCATTTTATTCCCTCTCTGAATTTTTGGTAGTAGAAATAATTGAAGATAAAGTAAATAAAATCAATGATCCCATTTTCAAAATGAGAAAAACTCAAATAAGAAAATAACGAAATCCCCAACTCTCTCCGAGGGTCCTTGAGTTGCATAGAATTTCTAGGATCAAGCCAAAAATGCAACAAAATATGATATGCAATGATGATCTATGTATAACATTCCAAATTGAAAATTTGGGATGTTACAAACCTACCCCCCTTAAGATGAATCTCGCCCTCGAGATTCGGGTTGGCTAGCAAATAGGTGAGGGTGGTCCTTGAGCAGATCTTCCTCTCGCTCCCAGGTGGCTTCCTCCTCGGTGTGGTGGCTCCACTGAACTTTGCAAAACTTGATAACCTTACTGCGGGTAACTCGACTGGCATAATCCAGAATTCTAACTGGTTTCTCCTCATAAGTCAAATCATCCTTCAACTGAATTGCTTCCAATGGCACAGTATCTCTCAGTGGAATATCGGCTATTTCTGCGTGACACTTCTTCAACTGTGAAACATGAAACACATCGTGAACTCCTGACAATCCCTCAGGAAATTCCAACTTGTATGCTACTTCTCCCATGCGTTCCAAAACCTTGTATGGCCCCACAAAATGTGGTGCTAACTTGCTTTTAACTCCAAAGTGCTTAACTCCTCGTAGCGGAGATACTCGAAGATAAACTCTGTCTCCGACTTCATATTCTGTCTCCTTGCATTTCGAATCTGCATAGCTCTTCTGCCTTGACTGAGCTACCTTGAGCCTGTCGCGAATCAACTTTACTTTCTGTTCAGACTCCTTAATCAAATCCGGTCCAAACAACTGGCGGTCTCCAACCTCATCCCATAACAACGGGGTTCTGCACCTCCTTCCGTACAAGGCTTCAAAAGGGGCCATCTTCAAACTGGATTGATAACTGTTGTTGTAAGAAAACTCCGCGTATGGCAAGTTATCATCCCAACTAGATCCATAATCCAACACACAAGCTCTAAGCATATCCTCCAAAATCTGATTGACTCTCTCGGTCTATCCATCTGTCTGCGGATGGAAAGCTGTGCTAAACTCCAGCCTGGTTCCCAATGTTTCGTGCAACTGCTTCCAGAACTTCGAGGTGAATTGGGTCCCTCTATCTGATACGATACTCCTCGGAACTCCATGCAAACATACAATCCTTGTCATGTATATCTTAGCCAGTTTGGCACCGCTGTAGGTAGTCTTTACTGGAATGAAATGAGCTACCTTCGTCAAACGATCGACTACAACCCAAATCGAGCCATAGCCTGAACGAGTCCTGGGCAATCCCGTGATGAAATCCATGCCTAGTTTATCCCACTTCCATTCGGGTATAGGCAATGGCTGCAACAATCCAGCTGGCTTTTGATGTTCTGCCTTCACCCTCTGACATACATCACAAACTACTACATACTCTGCAATATCTTTCTTCATTCCGGTCCACCAGAAAGTTTTCTTCAAATCTAAATACATCTTGGTATTCCTGGGGTGAATCGAATATGGTGAATCATGTGCCTCTTGCAGAATCAACCTCCTGATCTCCGGGTCATTGGGCACATAAACACGGTCCTCAAATCGTAGGGTATCGTACTCATCCTCACGAAATCCCTTAGCCTTTCCTTCGTTCATTTTCTCCTTTATAGAGGCAACTTCCTTATCTGTCTTTTGAGCTTCTCCGATTTTATCCATCAATGTAGACTGAATCTCCATTGCTGCTACATAGCCTCTCGGAACTATTTCCAAACATAGCTCTCGAAGGTCCTCGGCTAACTCCTTGGGTATTCCTCCCATCATTAGTGTATTGACGTGGCTTTTACGGCTCAACGCGTCTGCTACAACGTTAGCCTTCTCGGGGTGATAATGCAATCTCATATCATAATCCTTAATAAGCTCCAACCATCTCCTCTGCCTGAGATTTAACTCCTTCTGTGTGAAGATGTACTTCAAACTCTTGTGATCCGTGTACACCTCACAATGATTTCCAATGAGAAAATGTCTCCATGTTTTCAGTGTGTGCACTACGGCTGCTAATTCCAATCGTGAGTAGCATAATTCAACTCATGGGGCTTAAGCTGTCGTGAAGCATACGAAACAACTCTTCCCTCATGCATAAGCACTGCTCTAAGTCCTCGTCGTGAAGCGTCGCAATACACCTCATAATTCTTGGTCTGATCTGGCAGAATTAATACTGGTGAGGTAACCAAACGTTTCTTCAACTCCTGGAAACTAGCCTCACACTCCTCAGTCCAAATGAACTTAGTATCCTTCTTCAACAACTCTGTCATAGGCTTGGCAATCTTCGAGAAATTTTCAATGAATCTTCGGTAGTATCCTGCGAGTCCAAGGAAACTCCTGATCTCTCCAACTGTGGTTGGTGCCTCCCAGTTTGTCACAGTGACAACTTTAGTGGGGTCTACGGCAATACCTTCTCCGGATATAACATGTCCGAGAAATCCAACTTCCTTCAACCAAAACTCACACTTGCTGAACTTGGCGTATAGCTGATGTTCTCTGAGCTTCTCGAGTACCAAATGCAAGTGTTCCTTATGTTCCTCTTCATTCTTCGAGTAAACCAAAATATCATCAATGAACACCACGACGAACTTATCCAAAAATTCCATAAACACCTTGTTCATCATGTTCATAAAATAGGCCGGGGCGTTAGTCAGACCAAATGACATAACGGTATACTCATACAGCCCATACCTGGTGGTAAAAGCCGTCTTCGGTATATCTTGCTCCCGAATCTTCAACTGATGGTACCTTGATCGCAAATCGATCTTGGAAAACACCTTAGCTCCTTGTAACCGATCAAACAGATCATTGATCATTGGTAGTGGGTACTTGTTCTTGATTGTTACTTCATTCAATCCGCGATAATCAACAACCATTCTTAACGATCCATCCTTCTTCTCCACTAGAAGTACTCCCTCCTTCCCAAAATATAAGGCGCGATTGACTTTTTACGGTCTTTGATGCACAACTTTGACCACTAATATATATCAAAGTATATGGATTGAACATGTATAAATGACATCGTTGTATTTGTCTTGCAGAGCAATTTTATTTCATATGTATGTATAATGATTTTATAGACATATAATACATAAAAAATATAGTCAAAGTTGTGCAACAAAGACCAGAAAAGTCAAATCGTGCCTTATATTTTGGGAAGGAGGGAGTACTGGCGATCCCCAAGGTGAAGAACTTGGGCGAATAAAACCTTTATCCAACAACTCCTTAATTTGCTTCTTGATTTCCTCCAAATCCTGGGCTGGCATCCTGTACGGTCTCTTGGATATAGGTCCAGTGCCTGGCAATAGCTCAATTAAGAACTCAATGTCTCTATCCGGTGGCATGCCTGGCAACTCTTCTGGAAATACATCGGAAAAATCCCTTACCACTGGTACTTCCTCCTGCACAACTCCTGATAAGGAATTTACATGTGCTCTCCTCGGCTCATGCCGTGATACATACTTGATCCTTCTTCCTTCAGGGGTGGTAAGCAAAATCGACTTACTGACGCAATCAATGTTCCCCCTCCATACTTTGATAACCAATCCATGCCTAATATCACATCCAAACCTTGCGATTCCAAAACTATTAGGTCTGAGGGAAATACATGGTGTCCAATCCTTAATGGCAGTCGATCACACCATATACTAGCCATGTATTCTGCTGCTGAATCAACTGAGTGATCTCTGGCGGGAAAACAAATTCGGGGTCGCGTCTCGGAGGCATCTGAGGGTTTTAAGAAAAGACGAGAATTTAGAATAGAATGAGGTCTAGAGGGAAACAGTACCCATATGCACATGAGACAAATCACACAAAATCACTCCAATCAATTCAAACAAGGGCATACAACGGTCTAACTATCGTTACAAAAGTGCTTGGACTAAAACTAGTTAAATGGTGGAAAATTCTACTACTGTTATGGTGGTCAACTAGAAAAACTGCTCCGATGCAGATTCCATGATATCTGCTCCAGCTTCATCATCATAGTCATCATCGCTGTCGTCGGGATCCGAGTCGGTGTCGTCGATGATGATATAATTATCTGGACATGTAGGTTCATCCTCTTCTCCTCTGGGTGCTGAACCTCCCATGAATACTCCAATCTTCTCCTTAAGATCACCGTTCTGTCTTACTAGAGCGACGATTTCTTCCATATAATCTTTGCGCGTAGCCTTGAGTTCTGCTTCTAGCTCCTTGATCCTGGTCATAGCCTTCTGTAGCTCCTCCATATCTGCGCACATCTGATTCTCCTGGCGTCGGATGTGTTGGTTTAACTCCTGAATATAAGCTGCGATTGATCTGTCCCTCCTGGTGGCGATCATCTCCCAATGCTCATCTCGGCGCCCACAAATCTGGTAGATAGTATTCTTGAGGTCGTTGTAGTAAACTTCTCCAATTCGTCCCATGGCGATGTGAGCTGCCATGCTCTTTCCTAGGCTCCATGTTGGCACATCAAAGGTAAACTCTATTGGCTCTGTGACCGGTGCAAATGTCCTTCCTAGAATGTAGACTTGAATCCTCCAACGCTCCTCTTCGGGTAAAGTGGCGTTGAAAGTTCCAGTGAAGCTTGGTACTCCTATGTTCAGGTATCTAGCGGCTTCCTTCAAGTGACATCCAAAAGGTGAATTCTCATCTGGTTGCACGAACTTGATCCTTGCATCCGCCATCCTAAAGATTAGAAAAGATGAGGAATCAGAAATGAGAAGAAAGAGTAGTGATCTAGGGCTTTAGCTTAGTGGTCGTGTCCTACAGTCAGCGTGTGCTCTGAAACCACCTTTGTAGCGACCCAACCTCAGACGGTCAAGTCTCTGTGCTCAGTGTCATCCCTGGATCAGTAATGCTGACACCGCACAGTACTCGGAGGATTTATAACAAAGTGGCAATCACATACTTATTACATCGAATGTCTCAAAAGAGAACTTAATGAAATAAATATGGCTTAAGGCCATCTAAAACGATAACAGCGGAAGGCTTGGAAGATAAGCGAGTCCATCAACTCCAACGGCATCACTGAGTATAGAACCACGACCTAAAAGCACCTTACTCGTCGTCTGAAAAGTCTGCAACATGAAACGTTGCAGCCCGAAAACGGGTCAGCACATGGAATATGCTGGCAATGTAACACATAGAGAATAACAATGGAGATAGGCTATACTACATGCATATTTGGCTGGTGGTAAAGCTCTATGGTTACAGTTTTTTTGCATAAAGCCAATTTTTCCCTACTCCAAAGGAATAAATTTAATTAACTATCATGGTGGTTGTTAAACATTGAGAATGGTTGACAGCATCCTCAATCCCAATTAAAAGTACTCATTAAAACCCCACAATATTAATTAAAGTAACATGATGAGATTCACATGATAATCAAGTACTAGATACTCAAGATGTCCATAACCGGGGACACGGCTAACCATGATTAGTTTATACACTCTGTAGAGGTTTGCGCACTTTTCCCCACATGACTTGATCGCCTCCGTTTGGTTTCTCGCACTACATGGTGTTTGAGAAACGGATGACCGAGACATAGTCTTTCAGAAGCGCTCGCACCTTACGTAAAGGGTAGACCGTACCAACCTACATCCCCTACATCTGCTAGTCCACCCTGTAAGAGTTCGCACGACTGAGTCAACTACGCTAGAGCCCATAATAGCATGTGGCTGCACACGGAAGTTTATAGTTTGAATAATCTCATGATCCCTTTGAGCCTGGGTGGCGGTCCGAAGAAATACAGGCAAGTCCTGGAAACCCAGGTGCCTAGACAAGCAAGTCCTGGAGTAACCAGGTGCCTCAATCCACCCAGATGTGTGTTTAAGTTGCCACCTTAAATAAACCATTAATTAAGAATCTCACATCTATCATGGAAATTCACTCACCCAATCCACGTCTACTAGCATAACATGGCATAATAAGCAAACGTAGAAGTAACTCCCAAGGGTTTGAAAACAAAACAGGTAATAGGTACTACCTCATCTACTTCCCATCCCACAATTTAATTAGATCCTAATCATGCAATGTTTGAGGATAGATCTAATGCATAAAAATTGGGTAGTAGAAAGGTATGATCAAGTGTTACTTGCCTTGCTGATGATCCGCGAGACCTAGAGACTCGAAGTAACAGGCGGCGCACTCCGGGTATTCTATCGCAGACAAACAAACAAGCATACAATAAGTACTCATCTAATGCACAGGTAAAACTCGAATAAAAGATCCAACCAGAATGTTCAACTTAAGAACTCCGGTTTGCAAAAAGAACCAAATCAAACAAAGCAACGAAAATCAAACGGCGAAAGAAAACAGCTTCATTTTACTAATCTGGATCTAAGTCAAATTTTACAGAGGCAAAAACTTGTTTAAGTAGATTATTCGGAAAGAGGGTTTTGAGACGAAACTCCAGGCGCTTGAATCACCTGATTCCGATAAACGAGCGAAAAGTTGTACTAAAACGAAAATCGGATCAGAAATCGCGATCAGAAAATAACCGCGGAAAATCCGAGAAAAAGAAAAACGACGAACGGATTAACGCATGAACGTTCATTAATTTAACGAATCTGACGAAGGCGTTCATTAAAACGAACTAACGAACGAACGTCCGCTAATTAACCTAAACTAAAAAAAACCGAAACTAAAAAAACGAAAAAAACAGTAACGAAAACCGCCCGGTTTTTTTTAAGAAAACCGGCGGCACGCGGTTCGAGGCAGCGGCGAACCTCGGCGGCGGCAGCGACGAAGTCCGGCGGGGCTCCGGCGGGTCCGGCAACGGCGGGCGGCGGCGCTGGTGGCGGCGGCGGCGGATCTGGCGGGCGGCGGCGGATCTGGCTAGGGTTAGGGTTTCGCGGGTGGGCCGGGGCGGCGGATCGGGCTGGCGGCGGGGCAAGCTGGCGGGCTGGGGCGCTTTTTTAAGTGCCCCGCGAGCGGAGTCCCGCTCGGGCACGGCCAGAGGTCGGTGCGGTTTTTTTAAATAATTACGCTCGGTAGAAAAATAAAAAGAAATACTAAATGGACTCCAAAAATCCCGAAATAAATTTTCCCCGGCTTCTAAAATCAAGACGGACTAGATGAACATTTATTTGGGGCCTAAATGCAATTTTGAAAAACGCGCATTTTTCCTAAATTCAAATAAAAGCGAAAAACTCCAAAATAAATCTTATTTGATTTTTTATTAAATCTTCATTATTTCTTTATTTTGGGAAAGTCATTTTATTCCCTCTCTGAATTTTTGGTAGTAGAAATAATTGAAGATAAAATAAATAAAATCAATGATCCTATTTTCAAAATTTGAGAAATACCCAAATAAGAAAATAACGAAATCCCCAACTCTCTCCGTGGGTCCTTGAGTTGCGTAGAATTTCTAGGATCGAGCCAAAATGCAACAAAAATATGATATGCATGATGATCTATGTATAACATTCCAAATTGAAAATTTGGGATGTTACAGTTCATCAAGAAATTCACCTAATGGCAAAGTAGTATCACGCACAGAAGTAGTTTCATCATGCATAGCAGAAGTGGCATCATCAATAACATGCGACATATCAGAATTCATAGCAGCATCAGGTTTAGGTGTCACAAGCCTACTAATAACGGAAGGAGAATCTAGTGCAGAGCTAGATGGCAGTTCCTTACCTCCCCTCGTAGTTGAGGGAAAAAATAGTAGTTCGATCGTCTTTCAAGTTCTTCATAGTGATCAACAGATATAAATCCCAAGTGACTCAGAGAATAGAGCTATGCTCCCCGGCAACGGCGCCAGAAATTAGTCTTGATAACCCACAAGTATAGTGAATCGCAACAGCGTTCGAGGGTAGAGTATTCAACCCAAATTTATTGATTGGACACAAGGGGAGCCAAAGAATATTCTTGAGTATTAGCAGTTGAGTTGTCAATTCAACCACACCTGGATAACTTAGTATCTGCAGCAAAGTGTTAAGTAGCAAAAGTGGTATGATAATAAAGGTAGCGGTAGCAAAAGTAAAGATAAATGTTTTGGGGTTTTTGTAGTAGTTGTAACAGTAGCAACGGAAAAGTAAATAAGCGAAGAACAATATATGAAAAGCTCGTAGGCAATGGATCAGTGATGGATAATTATGCCGGGTGCGATTCCTCATGCAATAGTTATAACATAGGGTGATATAGAACTAGCTCCAATTCATCAATGTAATGTAGGCATGTAATCCGTAAATAGTCATACGTGCTTATGGAAAAGAACTTGTATGACATCTTTTGTCCTACCCTCCCGTGGAAGCGGGGTCCTAGCGGAAACTAAGGGATATTAAGGCCTCCTTTTAATAGAGAACCGGAACAAAGCATTAACACATAGTGAATACATGAACTCCTCAAACTACGGTCATCACCGAGAAGTATCCCGATTATTGTCACTTCGAGGTTGTCGAATCATAACACATAATAGGTGACTATAGACTTGCAAGATAGGATCAAGAACACACATATATTCATGAAAACATAATAGGTTCAGATATGAAATCATGGCACTCGGGCCCTAGTGACAAGCATTAAGCATAGCAAAGTCATAGCAACATCAATCTCAGAACATAGTGGATACTAGGGATCGAACCCTAACAAAACTAACTTGACTACATGGTAAATCTCACTACGGTCATCAAACCCTAGCAAGCCTACGATGGAATTACTCACGCACGGCGGTGAGCATCATGAAATTGGTGATGGAGGATGGTTGATGATGACGACGGCGACGAATCCCCCTCTCCGGAGCCCCGAACAGACTCCAAATCAGCCCTCCCAAGAGAGATTAGGGCTTGGCGGCGGCTCCGTCTCGTAAAACGCGATGAAACTTTCTCTCCGATTTTTTTCTCCCCGAGCGTGAATATATGGAGTTGGAGTTGACGTCGGTGGAGGTCCAGGGGGCCACGAGATAGGAGGCCGTGCCCTAGGGGGGGGCGCCCCCTGTCTCATGGATAGGCTGTGGGCCCCCTGGCATTAATTCTTTCACCAAAAATTCTTATTAATTCCAAAGAGTGCCTCCGTGGATTTCCAAGACATTCCCAGAACTTCTCTTTTCTACACATAAAACAACATCATGGCAGTTCTGCTGAAAACAGCGTCAGTCCGGGTTAGTTTCATTCAAATCATGCAAGTTAGAGTCCAAAACAAGGGCAAAAGTGTTTGGAAAAGTAGATCTTTTGGAGACGTTTCAATGCACACCCACTTAGTTTCTTTTGATGATCTTTCATACATTTATAGCCCTAGTGCATTCGTTGCATGGCAATCTCTACTCGTCGTGTTGACATCAATTGATGGGCATCTCCATAGCCCATTGATTAGCCACGTCAATATGAGACTTTCTCCCTTTTTGTCTTCTACATAATCCCTATCATCATACTCTACTCCACCCATAGTGCTATATCCATGGCTTACACTCATGTATTGCGTGAGGGTTGAAAAAGCTGATGCGCGGTAAGAAGTATGAACCAATTGCTTGGCTGAAATAGGGGTTGTTCATGATGGGAGCATTTTTGTGTGACGAAAATGAAGAATGGCCAAACTATATGATTTTGTAGGGATAAGCTTTCTTTGGCTATGTTATTTTGATAAGACATGATTAATTTGTTAGTATGCTTGAAGTATTACTATTTTTATGTCAATATTAAACTTTTATCTTCAATCTTTTGGATCTGAACATTCATGCCACAATAAAGAACATTACATTGAGAAATATGCTAGGTAGCATTCCACATCAAAAATTCTGTTTTTATCATTTACCTACTCGAGGACGAGCAGGAATTAAGCTTGGGGATGCTTGATACGTCTCCAACGTATCTATAATTTTTGATTGTTCCATGCTATTATATTACCTATTTTGGATGTTTAATGGGATTTACTTCACACTTTCATATTATTTTTGGGACTAACCTATTAACCGGAGGCCCAGCCCAAATTGTTGTTTTTTTGCCTATTTTAGTGTTTCGCAGAAAAGGAATATCAAACGGAGTCCAAACGGAATAAAACCTTCGGGAGAGTTATTTTTGGAACAAACACAATCCAGGAGACTTGGAGTGGACGTCAAGGAACAAACGAGGCGCCCACGAGGTAGGAGGGCGCGTCCAGGGGGGTAGGCGCGCCCCCCACCCTCGTGGTCCCCTCATGGCTCCCCTGACCGACTTCCTTCGCCTATATATACTCATATACCCTGAAAACATCCAGGAGCACCATGAAACCCTATTTCCACCGCCGCAACCTTCTGTACCCGTGAGATCCCATCTTGGGGCCTTTTCCGGCGCTCCGCCGGAGGGGGAATCGATCACGGAGGGCTTCTACATCAACACCATAGCCTCTCCGATGAAGTGTGAGTAGTTTACCACAGACCTTCGGGTCCATAGTTATTAGCTAGATGGCTTCTTCTCTCTCTTTGGATCTCAATACAAAGTTCTCCTCGATCTTCTTGGAGATCTATTCGATGTAATTCTTTTTGCGGTATGTTTTTCAAGATCCGATGAATTGTGGGTTTATGATCAAGATTATCTATGAACAATATTTGAATCTCCTCTGAATTCTCTTATGTATGATTGGTTATCTTTACAAGTCTCTTCGAATTATCAGTTTGGTTTGGCCTACTAGATTGATCTTTCTTGCAATGGGAGAAGTGCTTAGCTTTGGGTTCAATCTTGTGGTGTCCTTTCCCAATGACAGCAGGGGCAGCAAGGCACGTATTGTATTGTTGCCATCGAGGATAAAAAGATGGGGTTTATATCATATTGCTTGAGTTTATCCCTCTACATCATGTCATCTTGCCTAATGCGTTACTCTGTTCTTATGAATTTAATATTCTAGATGCATGCTGGATAGCAGTTGATCTGTGGAGTAATAGTAGTAGATGCAGAATCGTTTCGATCTACTTGTCACGGACGTGATTCCTATATACTTGATCATGCCTAGATATTCTCATAACTATGCACTTATCTATCAATTTCTCGACAGTAATTTGTTCACCCACCGTAATACTTATGCTATCTTGAGAGAATCCACTAGTGAAACCTACGGCCCCCGGGTCTATTTTCCATCATATAAGTTTCCGATCCACTTTATTTTGCAATCTTTACTTTTCAATCTATATCATAGAAATACCAAAAATATTTATCTTTTTATAATCTCTATCAGATCTCACTTTTTCAAGTGGACGTGAAGGGATTCACAACCCAGTTATCGCGTTGGTTGCAAAGTTCTTATTTATTTGTGTAGGTATGAGGGATTTGCGTGTAGTCTCCTACTGGATTGATAGCTTGGTTCTCAAAAACTGAGGGAAATACTTGCGCTACTTTGCTGCATCACCCTTTCCTCTTCAAGGAAAACCAACGCAGTGCTCAAGAGGTAGCAATGTACGGCCAGGGCTCGTGTACATGGAGAGGCAATGGACGGCAGCGACGTCATCTTGTTCATCGGCAGCTAACCGGCTGGGTCCGAAAGGAGGAAACAACATTGTCTTCACCGAGAGCCAAGTGCCTTGATGAGGACATCAATACTGTTGTTACACCCACAGCTCCTACTGCTACATATACTGGTCCAATTACTAGAGCTCGCGCACGCCAATTAAATTATCAGGTACTTTTGGTTCTTGGTAATGATTCTAATGTTCGTGAGAATATGATGCTGCCTAAATTGGATACATTTGTTTTGCTTACAAATGAAGGGCCTATCTTGGAGAAGGATGAACATTGGAGCAAGAACAAGCATGGAGATGATGGCATGCGCAAGGGGAACAAGAACAGAGTTACAAGTGATGATTTCAGGACTTTGAAGCCACCATAATGAGTGCATGAAGCCTTGGATGAAATATACAAGATGCCACTTCATAAATTTCGTCTAGAGGCTATTCTAGGTGCTGCGTCACCTTATTATTGGGCCAGGCCCATGTAATTTCGAAATACATAAGTATAGGCTATTTTTAGAGTCCGTATGTGTGGGGAAACAAGAGATAGGGTTAGTTTCGGAGCCCTCTACCAAGGGCCACGAAATTTACCCCCTCTTCCTCCATATATACAGCTCTTAGGGCACCGTTTGGACTTTGGGTTTTGTTTAGATTAAAAGTTCGCCATAGCTGCAACTTCGCGTACTTCGTTTGTGTTCAACGTCCAGACAAAGGCGTCACAGAACCCCACCTTGATCAATAAAGCTTTCATCTTATATTCACAATATCCAGATTGCAATCTCAGTTTCTTGCTTGTTCTTCGTTTGCTCGCAGGAAACAGACCCTCGTGGTCAGGTTGATCGTGCTCCGGCGTGGTCAATAACCTCTCGGAGTTGGTTTAGCGATTGCTAAAGCGCGACGTCCTCGCACGTACGTAGTCGGATCGTCAAAGTCGACTTCCACCAAAGCGATATCCATCATCCCATCGAAAGACGGGACACCTTTGCCTCTATCATGCCTGGGTCGGAATGCGTCCTGTTCATCGAGAGCGAAGCCACTGGGTCAGAACACGTCCGGTTCATCGGGAGCAAACCGGCTTGGATGGAACAACTGAAACAACGCCTGGCATACCACAGAACAGAGGAAAGGGGCCTTCTTTTCGACCTCGTACGGTCAAAACAGGGTCTTGTTCATCGGGAAGGGTCTGGTGTATCGCAAAACGGTGGAAACGGACTTCTGTTCGAGCTCCTAAAGTCGAAACGGGGTCCTGTTGATCGGGAGGGGTGTGGTGTACCAGAAAACAGAGGAAACAGACTTCTCTTCGACCTCCTACGGTCAAAATAGGGGTCCTGTTCATCGAGAGGGGTGTGGGGTACCGCAAACGGGACTTCCCGGGCTACTGTTCATCCACCGTCGACTTCCTCCAGCCTCCACCAGGTATTGTTCATCCAGTATCGACTTCCTCCAGCCACCACCAGCTACTGTTCATCCACGGGGTCCTGTTCATCCAGCCTCCACCTGCTACTGTTCATCCAGCCCTCCACGGAGTCCTGTTCATCCAACCTCCACTGGTTACTGTTCAACCAATGCTCCATGGGGTCCTGTTAACCAGCCCCTCCATGGGGTCCATAGCTGCAACTTCGCGTACTTCGTTTGTGTTCAACGACCAGACAAAGGCGTCACATAACCCCACCTTGATCAATAAAGCTTTCATCTTATATTCGGAATATCCAGATTGCAATATCAGTTTCTTGCTTGATCTTCATTTGCTCGCAGGAAACAGACCCTCGTGGTCAGGTTGATCGTGCTCCGGCGTGGTCAATAACCTCTCGTAGTTGGTTTAGCGATTGCTATGGCGCGACGTCCTCGCATGTACGTAGTCGGATCGTCAAAGTCGACTTCCACCAAAGCGATATCCATCATCTCATTGAAATACGGGACACCTTTGCCTCTATCAAGTGGTATCAGATTTCTAGGTTGCTCGGTGAGATTTTACAGTTTTTTGTAGTTTAGATCGAGTCTGTTCTTCATACCTACAGTCCATGAAAAAGCCAAAAAAAATTAGGGTTAGTTCATCATATCCGAACCAATCTGAGCCTTTGCATAATCTTTTTAGGGTTTTGCTTTGTTGAATTTGCGGTTGCATCGTCGTGTCTAGTTGCTGGTCTTAGCGTCTAGTCTTTTAGAGTTTCGAGTTCTGGTCATAAGTTGTCACGCCGCTACCGCACCATCATCATCGCCCCTGCCATCTACCACCACCGCTCCGAATCCGTATCCATATACCACCACCAATCCGTATCCATATACCACCACCGATCCATAACCATATACTACCACCGCTACCACCACCGCTGCCATATACCACAACCATATATCCACCACCAATCCGAGTTCCTTGCATATTAGGTTTGTTTTCGGGATCCATCTACTTTCCGATTCGTGTTTCCTTGCCTGAGTAGGTTTCGGAAAAAAACGCACTTGACAAAAAAAAATCGTTTAGGCCCAAAATTTTCCAAAAACGCACTTGACAAAAAAATCTGGTATCCTATTTTTAGGTGTTCCTAAGCCTATTGAGACAGTCGTCGTTATAGAAAGTTTTTTTGACCCTTTTCCAGTTTGTGGGTCCGGGCAGTCAAAAAAAATTGGTCGAAAAATTTTCATGCCTATCCTGTTATCTTGACTTGGGAAGAGTTTTGAGACACTCGCCATTATAGTGATTTTCGAAAAAATAGGAGCGCAAAAAACAGAGCACAACAAAAGGAGCGCAAAAAAAAGGAGTGAAAAAAATTCAGAGTGTGCTTCTCCCTTGTTTCCGTGCAGCATCGTAATTTTGTTAGTGTTCTAGGCTCGCGTCTCTAGCATAGTCTAGCCTAGGACCAGCACAGTACCGTCGTTGAGCGTTTATTCAACTTTGCATCTCTAAATTGATTATTGCTGACCCTTTTTGCTACCATATTATAAGCCTTCCCAGCTCCACATAAATCTACGTCGTGCGTTTGACTCTCCCTGATAATCGCTCTATCCAAGCTTTGAGAGTTTTGACTACAACGGTTGCCGATCACCACCTGCTGCTGGGTAAGAACTGGTAGGAATTTGAGATTTGCTTGACGGGTTTTGTATACACCACCACCACTTCTTAGTAGTCTATAGGATCATATTCTTGTGTGTTTCTATTTGCTGCTAACCATGGTAGGATCACAAGCCGATGAAACTGACTGGGAGAACCTAATGAACAAATAACTACATGACAAATTTCAGCAAATGATGAGTGGACAGGTGCAAGATGTGCTAAACAGATTTGATGAGGCCATGGAGAAGATAGATGGCATGGAGAAGACGTTTGAAGCAAAGCTCGATAACAAGTTTAATGAATTGCTCGCGTGTCTTCCACCACTACCACCCGCTACACCTAATGCACCTCTCCAACAACAACAACAACGACTACCTCCACATCGCGAAACAGCCCTCCGCCGAGCGAGCCGTGTCCCTCTTGCGTTTGGCCAAACTGTTGGTGCTGCTGTTGATACTTCTGTGGCTCCTGCTACTGATGCGGAGGAGGATGATTATGTGGGAGATTACGAGGATGAGGTTGATCAAAATCAGAACTACGTGCAACCACCTGCACCACAACCACTAGGTCGTCCACATGCAAATAATCACAATGGTAGGGCTCTCCCTCAGGTACGAGTTCATGACCATCTTCCTAAACTAAAATTGAATATTCCACCATTTGAGGGTAGATATGTTCCTGATATATATCTTACTTGGGAGTTAGAAACTGAACAACGATTTACATGTTTACAATATCCCGACGAGAGACGGGTTGCCGCTGCTGTTTGTGCTTTCACTAGTTTTGCATGTGTATGGTGGTCTGAACATTGTAGATTATATCCTACTCCAACTACTTGGGCTGCTTTGAAAACTGCTGTGCGAACTCATTGGGTTCCACCATATTATCAACGTGAATTGCTTCAAAAAATGCAGCGCTTAAGACAAGGGAAAAATTATGTAGAAGAATATTATCAGGAATTACAAACTGGCATGATTAAATGTGGTATTGTTGAGGAGAATGAAGCTATGCTTGCACGTTTTCTGGGTGGATTAAATAGAGAGATTCAGACCATTCTAGACTATAAGGAGTATACTAATATCACTCGTTTATTCCATCTTGCTTGTAAAGCTGAACGTGAAGTGCAGGATCGACACACATTGGCGCGAACTAACTTTTCTACAGGCTGACCTTCATCATGGACACCGCGTGCATCTTCTACTTCAACTGCACCAGCACCTCCATCAGGTGCCACCTCCAGCCGTGAAACAAGAAAATAGGCACAACCACCATTATCTGCCAAGAGCGCACCTGCCGGGCCTGCACAGAGTTCTTCTTCCATGGCATCAACAGGGCACACAAGTGATATTATTTGCCGTTGTTGTAAGGGAAGAGGTCATTATGCGAGAGAATGCAAATCTCAGCGTGTGATGATTGCTACCGAGGATGGTGGGTATGAGTCCGCTAGTGACTATGATGAGGAGACTTTGGCTCTTATTACACGTGAAGAACATGGTGGAGATGATTCTGATCGTGAGACGCAATACATGGCTCCTGAAGATGCTGACATGTATGAATGTTTAGTTGCTCAACGTGTTTTGAGTGTGCAGGTCACACAAGCTGAGCAAAATCAGAGGCACAATTTGTTCCATACCAAGGGAGTTGTGAAGGAATGTTCTGTGCGCGTCAAGACGGAGGGAGCTTCAACAACTTGGCTAGCATGGAGATGGTGGAGAAGCTTTCTCTCACCACAAGACCACATCCACATCCTTACTACATCCAATGGTTCAACAACAGCGGCAAGGTTAAGGTAACACGTACTGTTCATGTGCATTTTAGTATCTCTACATATGATGATTATGTTGATTGTGATGTGGTACATATGCAAGCATGTTCCTTATTACTTGGTATACCATGGCAATTCGATAAAAATTCTGTACACCATGGTAGAAACAATCAGTATACTCTTGTTCATAAGGATAAAAATATTACTTTGCTTCCTATGACTCCTGATTCTATTTTGAAAGATGATATTAATAGAGCTAATAAAGCAAAACAGGAGAAGAATAAGAGTGAAAATCAGATTGTGGCAAAAGAATTTGAGCAACAAATGAAGCCTAATAATAAACCATCTAGTGTTGCTTCTGAAATTAAATTGAAAAGTGCATGTTTATGTGCCACCGAATCTAATATTGGTGAGCTAGATTTCAGCAAATCTGTTTGCTATGCTTTTGTGTGCAAAGAGGCATTATTTTCATTCGAGGACGTGCCTTCCTCTTTGCCTCTTGCTGTCACTAACATTTTGCAGGAGTTCGCTGACGTCTTTCCACAAGACGTGCCAATGGGATTACCGCCTATTCGAGGGATTGAGCATCAGATTGACTTAATTCCCGGTGCTTCACTGCCAAATCGTGCGCCATACCGTACCAATCCAGAGGAGACGAAGGAGATTATGCGTCAAGTACCAGAGCTTCTCGACAAAGGTTATATACGCGAATCCCTTAGTCCTTGTGCTGTTCCTATTATTCTAGTGCCGAAAAAGGATGGTACATCACGTATGTGTGTTGATTGTAGAGGCATTAATAATATTACTATTCGTTATCATCATCCTATTCCTAGGCTAGATGATATGCTTGATGAATTGAGTGGCTCTACAATATTCTCCAAAGTTGATTTGAGTAGTGGATACCATCAAATTTGTCTAGAATTGGGAGATGAATGGAAAACATCATTTAAAACTAAGTTTGGATTATATGAGTGGTTAGTCATGCCTTTTGGGTTAACTAATGCACCTAGTACTTTCATGATATTAATGAACGAAGTTTTACGTGCTTTCATTGGACGATTTGTGGTAGTTTACTTTGATGACATATTGATTTATAGCAGATCTTTGGAAGAACATTTGGAACATTTATGTGTTGTTTTTATTGCTCTATGTGATGCACGTTTGTTTGGTAACCTTGGGAAGTGCACCTTTTGCCCCGACCAAGTATCTTTTCTTGGCCATGTTGTTACTCCACTGGGAATTGAAGTTGATAAAGCCAAGATTGACGCTATTGAGAGTTGGCCACAGCCCAAAACGGTCACACAAGTGAGGAGTTTTCTTGGCCTCGCTGGATTCTATAGGCGTTTTGTGAGAGATTTCAGCACCATTGCTGCACCTCTCAATGAGCTTACAAAGAAAGATGGGCCTTCTCTTTGGGGTACCGCATAGGAAGAAGCCTTCACGGTATTGAAAGATAAGTTGACACATGCTCCTTTACTCCAACTTCTTGATTTTAATAAGACTTTTGAGCTTGAATGAGATGCTAGTGGAATTGGATTAGGAGGTGTGTTATTACAAGATAGCAAACCTGTTGCATATTTTTCTGAAAAATTGAGTGGGCCTAGTCTGAATTATTCTACTTATGATAAAGAATTATAGCTCTTGTTCGGACTTTAGAAACATGGCAACATTATTTATGGCCCAAAGAATTTGTTATACATTCTGATCATGAATCTTTGAAACATATTGAAAGTTAAGCTAAACTGAATCGTAGACATGCTAAATGGGTTGAATTCATTGAGACTTTCCCTTATGTCATTAAACACAAGAAGGGTAAAGAAAATGTTATTGCTGATGCATTGTCTCGTCGCTATACTATGCTTTCACAACTTGACTTCAAAATATTTGGTTTGGAGACCATCAAAGATCAATATGTGCATGATGCTAATTTTAAAGATGTATTGCAGAATTGTAAAGAAGGGAGAACATGGAACAAGTTCGTCGTTAATGATGGATTTGTGTTCCGTGCTAACAAGCTATGCATTCCAGCTAGCTCTATTCGTCTTTTGTTGTTGCAGGAGGCGCATGGAGGGGGATTAATGGGACACTTTGGCGTGAAGAAGACAGAGGACGTACTTGCTACACATTTCTTTTGTCCAAAGATGAGACGGGATGTTGAGCGTTTTATTGCTCCCTGCACTAGATGTCAAAAAGCTAAGTCATGACTCAATCATCATGGTTTATATATGCCTTTGCCTGTACCTAGTGTTCCTTGGGAGGATATATCTATGGACTTTGTTTTAGGTTTACCTCGAACAAAGAAGGGGAGGGGTAGCATATTTGTTGTCGTGGATAGATTCTCGAAAACGGCACACTTTATACCATGTCATAAAAGCGATGATGTCGTTAATGTTGTTGATTTGTTCTTTCGTGAAATTATTCACTTGCATGGTGTGCCCAATACTATTGTTTCAGATCGTGATACTAAATTTCTTAGCCACTTTTGGAGATGTTTATGGGCTAAATTGGGGACTAAACTGCTTTTTAGTACTACTTGTCACCCCCAAACTGATGAACAAACTGAAGTAGTCAATAGAACATTGTCTACTATGCTTAGGGCTGTTTTGAAGAATAATAAGAAAATGTGGGAAGTATGCTTGCCTCATATTGAATTTGCTTATAATCGTTCATTGCATTCTACTACTAAGATGTGCCCTTTTGAAATTGTGTACGGTTTCCTACCTCGTGCACCTATTGATTTGTTGCCTCTTCCATCTTCGGAGAAGGTTAATTTTGATGCTAAACAACGTGCTGAATTGATTTTAAAAATGCATGAGTTAACTTAGGAAAACATTGAGCGTATGAATGCTAAATATAAATTGCTGGAGATAAGGTTAGAAAACATCTTGTGTTTGCACCTGGAGATCTTGTTTGGTTACATTTGCGTAAGGATAGATTTCCTAATTTGCGCAAATCAAAGCTAATGCCATGTGCTCATGGTCCCTTTAAGGTGTTGGAGAAAATAAATGATAATGCATATAAACTTGAGCTGCCTGTAGATTTTGGGGTTAGTCCCACTTTTAACATTGCAGATTTGAAGCCTTATTTGGGTGAGGAAGATGAGCTTCCGTCGAGGACGACTTCATTTCAAGAAGGGGAGGATGATGAGGACATCAATACCATTGTTACACCCATAGATCCTACTACTACATATACTGGACCAATTACTAGAGCTCGCGCGCGCCAATTAAATTATCAGGTACTTCCGTTTCTTGGTAATGATTCTAATGTTCATGAGAATATGATGCTGCCTAAATTGGATACATTTGTTTTGCTTACAAATGAAGGGCCTAGCTTGGAGAAGGATGAACATTGGAGCAAGAACAAGCATGGAGATGATGGCATGCGCAAGGGGAACAAGAACGGAGTTACAAGTGATGATTTAAGGACTTTGAAGCCACCATAATGAGTGCATGAAGCCTTGGACGAAATATACAAGATGCCACTTCATAAATTTCGTCTAGAGGCTATTCTAGGTGCTGTGTCACCTTATTATTGGGCCAGGCCCATGTAATTTCGAAATACATAAGTATAGGCTATTTTTAGAGTCTGTATGTGTGGGGAAACAAGAGATAGGGTTAGTTTCGGAGCCCTCTACCAAGGGCCACGAAATTCACCCCCTCTTCCTCCATATATACAGCCCTTAGGGCACCGTTTAGACTTTGAGTTTTGTTTAGATTAAAAGTTCGCCATAGCTGCAACTTCGCATACTTCATTTGTGTTCAACGACCAGACAAAGGCGTCACAGAACCCCACCTTGATCAATAAAGCTTTCATCTTATATTCGCAATATCCAGATTGCAATCTCAGTTTCTTGCTTGTTCTTCATTTGCTCGCAGTGTCGTGGATCTAAGTCTGACAGTAGAGTGGGGGGTAGGTATGGAGAGGCAAGGTCCTAGCTATGGAGAGGTTGTAAGCACAAGAGATGTACGAGTTCAGGCCCTTCTCGAAGGAAGTAAAAGCCCTACGTCTCGGAGCCCGGAGGCGGTCGAGTGGATTATGTGTATATGGATTACAGGGTGCCGAACCCTTCTGCCCGTGGAGGGGGGTGGCTTATATAGAGTGCGCCAGGACCCCAGCCAACCCACGTAATGAAGGGTTTAAGGTACATTAAGTCCGGGGCGTTACTGGTAACGCCCCACATAAAGTGTCTTTACTATCATAAAGTCTACTTAATTACAGACCGTTGCAGTGCAGAGTGCCTCTTGACCTTCTGGTGGTTGAGTGAGTCTTCGTGGTCGAGTCCTTCAAGTCAGTCGAGTGAGTCCCTCGTAGGTCGACTGGAAGGTGATCTCTTCTAAGGGTGTCCTTGGGCAGGATACTTAGATCAGGTCTGTGACCCTACCCTAGGTACATGACTCCATCATTAGCCCCCGAATGGATTGAGGCTCAAGTGATGAAGGAGTTGATGTTGTTTCCGATTAGCCTTCGCATACTGGTCGTGCGTTGTTTTGAAAAAAAATCTCTTTGTTGATAGTGAGCAACTTTTCTTCAGTCGACTCGGTCCATTCTTTTCCTTCGTCGAGTGATCTTTTGGACTTCGCCGATTTCCAAGCGACGGATCACAGGAAATCCCGCGTTTGGCAGACCGATCTGCCGTTCGCGGATTCCGCGGGTTGCGAAATTTGGGGAAGCGCGCGAAGCGGGGCGGACCGCGGTGTTCGGACGGGACAGGGCATAGACGCCTCGATCCCCGCGCCGCTTTTTTCGCCACGTATCGCGTCCGCGTAACTGTTCAGGATATGATTAGATCGACCGGGCCCACCTGTCATCCACTCGGAAGGGATCTTATAAATGCGCCTGGCGAGGGTTTTTTGAACAGTGCCTCAGCATTCTCCCTCTGTTCCCTTCGTCTCCGCCCAACGCGCTCGCTCTCGCCTCCGCACAACTTCTCCTCGCGCGTCCCGCCGGCAGCCATGGTCAAGGAGAAGACGGCGGCGTTGGAACGCGCGAAGAAGGCGTCGGCGACGGAGAAGGCGAAGGGGCTGAAGGCGTCATATCCAGCCTCTTCAGTTCCGGAGCCATTGCATGTGGTTGTACTGCAGGACTGAGGATGTGACTCGGGTCAATCCAGAAGCAGTCGACGATGCCACTCTGGAAAGGTGGATGGCCGCTGTTACTGGGAACAAGGATAACCCTCGCGGAGCCAGAAGGATTCCTCCACTCGACTGCCACAGTGATCCAAACAAGGTATGTCTGCTCCACTTCCCATTGTATTCTCGTCACATTTATTTCTGTTTTCTCTGCCGATCGGTCGACTGATCTTTGTCTTGATGTCTATCAGGCCCTCACTGAGCTGTACTCAATGCCCAATGGAGCACAGGCTCCGACCGAGGAGGGAGAAGCGAGCGGGGGCGAGAGCCAGGAGGAGGAGTGGGACTCGGACGCCGCTGAGGATGATGATGATGATGACGACGATGATGATGATGACGATGAGGACGAGGAAGAGGAGGAGGAGGAGGAGGTCGCACCACCGCGCTCGGAAAGGCGGTCGAAACTTGTCCATGACCCTGCGACTGAACGTGGCAAGGGGGTTGCGACTGTTACACAGTCGACCAAGCGCCCTCGGACCACCTCTCCGGCGCCGACTGAAAAGGCGTCGAAGCAGCCCAGGGCGGCCCCGTCAAAGCCGACCAAGCTCCTGCCGAAGATGAAGGTGTCCATCCCCACCATATCAGGGTAATCATGCTGCTTGAGTCTTCTTGTTTTGTGCGAACATTATCTCTGGTTGGCGCTGGAGTTAGTCGACTGAATCTTTGGAGTTGCAGTGCTGCTACTTCTGAGACCTCAGCCCGGGCTGACGACCATGAGATGGAGGACGCAGCAACCTCAAAACCTGGTACTATACTCTTAACACCGTTTCTAGTCGACTGACTCATGATCTCTAATTCTGATTCTTTTCTGTAGCTCCATCCAATGTTGTTATCACTCTCCCTGATGATGATGAAGATGAGGAACCGTTGAAGCCCAGAAGGAGTAGGAAAGCGTCTGCCGGCAGGGTGTCCCAGGATGTGACGGTGCCTGAGACTCTGGTCGCGGAGGAGGAGAACACCACTCGACACACTGTGTCCTTCGCAGATCCACTAACGAGTGCTCTACAGCCCTCCCTCTTCACGACGCACCACGTCCCAGAGGACCAAGCTGGCGCCGCAAAGGAGGCGATACGCCAGGCAGGGATCATGATGGAGCAGTTGAAGACCATCCGGGATGCGAGCCAGGCAGCTTACGACGCCAGTTCCGCCCTTCAAAGCAATGTTCAGGTCAGTCGACCACCGCTTGTTTTCTTTCCAGAATTTATAGTAATCACCCACTGGGTGTGTCGATTTAAACTCCGTGATAGCGGGGGCACGCTGAGTGCACCCGCTGGGTGTAGTCCCCAAGGCTAAGGTCGACTGCTGGCAGTCGGCCTTAGGCTTTATAAGTTCAGTCTTTCCGTCATTCGACTATGGCGACTGGATTTCGCAAACCGGTGGGGGCACGCTGAGTGCATCCACTGGGTGTAGTCCCCAAGGCTAAGGTCGACTGCTGGCAGTCGGCCTTAGGCTTTATAAGTTCAGTCTTTCCGTCATTCGACTATGGCGACTGGATTTCGCAAACCGGTGGGGGCACGCTGAGTGCACCCACTGGGTGTAGTCCCCGAGACTGTGGTCGACTGCTTGCAGTCGATTACAGTCTTAAAGAATACATCTTGTTTTTTTTTGAGGTCGACTGGTCGACTCTGTCTTCAACAGGATTAGTGGGGGCACGCTGAGTGCACCCACTGGGTGTAGTCCCCGAGACTACGGTCGAATGCTTGTATTCGGCTGTAGTCTTAGAAACGCATGATTTTTCCTGTTCCACTCGGAAGTGAATTATCTTTGACATTTAGTCGATTGATTCTTCCCAGAGATCCTGTGACCTTGCGGCTCACTACACTGAGCTGGAAAACAAGCACATTCAGCTCGAGCTGGATTTGAAGCTGGCTCAGGAGAATCTGACGAAGGCAAAGGAGGAGACCAAAGGTATGTTTGGTGAGACCTCGACGACTGCTTTTTCCCTTTATTTGTTTCAAAATCTGATCTTGCTGTAACTTGCAGGTAAGGTGAAGGAGGCCCAACAGAAAAAAGACCTTGAACTAGCTGAGAGGATTAAGCTTGCTGACGAGAAGTTAGCTTCAGTCACCAAGCTTGAACAAGAAAATACCAATCTGAAAGCTGCTCTTGGGAAGAAAAATGATCTGGAGGCCTTCCTGAATGGTCTTGCCAAGAAGCTGTTCCTTATGCTTGAAGGTAAACCTTTACGCTAAACAATCATTTTCAACTGTGATTTTTCCATTCGACCATTGCCTTGACTCGGTGATCGCCCTTGCAGAATTTTGTCAAGACTTTGAAGAAGAGACTAGCCGGCTGGAACCAAACCTTGACCCTGTCAATTCTCCGGTGAATGACGAAGTTGCCATGAATGTTTTCCGACTGGAGTCCCGTGTTGCAGCTGTCGTGGACTATCTTGCAAGGCTGAAGGTCGCCACATCTCGCATCGACTCAATGCTCTGGCCCAGGGAGACACTCCAGAACGACCTCAAGTCGCTGATGGCTCGCTTGAACACGGTCCCTGGTCGAGTGCAGGAGTGGAAAAAGTCCTCGGCTCGGTGCGGTGCAGATGTTGCTCTGTGTCTGGCCCGAGTCCACTGCAAAGATGCGCGAGAAGACAAGCTGGCGGCCCTCCGGGTGGCCAACACAAAGAAACACGACTTCAGGTCCTTTATGGAAACTTTCATTGCTGCTGCCACTCGGATCGCAGACGGAATTGATCTTGATGAGTTTGTTGCACCTTCCAGCCCTCCACAGGAGGAGTAAAAAACTTCTTTTAAGCTCGACGCTTTAAATTTGCCTCGGTATGCCGAGTGGAGTTGTAACCGATAAACCTTAACAGGCTTAGCGCCTGAGCACTTTCGGTTCCTTTAGGTATCGCTCCGAACTTGAATTTGATGTTTGAATATGATTGCTTTTGGCTTGAAATGTCTTTTGCAGGTTCAAAGCAAGACGCTCACTGCAGTCGACTTATTCCTTAATCCACTTAGGGGAGCGCTGGGCTTCAGTTAAGCCCCCGAGTGAGAGATTTGCTCTTCACTCGGTAGGGTTTTTATATCTTAGGCGAGCACTGGGCTGCAGCTAAGTCCCCGAGTGAGAGGTTTGCTCTTCACTCGATAGGATTTTTATATCTTAGGAGAGCACTGGGCTGCGGCTAAGCCCCCGAGTGAGAGGTTTGCTCTTCACTCGGTAGGATTTTTATATCTTAGGCGAGCACTGGGCTGCAGCTAAGCCCCCGAGTGAGAGGTTTGCTCTTCACTCGGTAGGATTTTTTATATCTTAGGCGAGCACTTGGACTGCAGCTAAGCCCCCGAGTGAGAGGTTTGCTCTTCACTCGGTAGGATTTTTATATCTTAGGCGAGCACTGGGCTGCA
>NC_041387.1:287413560-287414435 GCF_002162155.2 Triticum dicoccoides | reverse complement strand
AGGTTTGCTCTTCACTTGGTAGGATTTTTATATCTTAGGCGAGCACTGGGCTGCAGCTAAGCCCCCGAGTGAGAGGTTTGCTCTTCACTCGGTAGGATTTTTATATCTTAGGCGAGCACTGGGCTGCAGCTAAGCCTCCGAGTGAGAGGTTTGCTCTTCACTCGGTAGGATTTTTTATATCTTAGGCGAGCACTTGGACTGCAGCTAAGCCCCCGAGTGGGAGTCTGGCTTACCACTCGGTAGGATTTTATTTAATCTTAGGTGAAACGGATTCGCAGCTAAGCCTCCGAGTGGGAGTCTGGCTTACCACTCGGTAGGATTTTTATAACTTAGGCGAGTACTTGGACTGCAGCTAAGCCTCCGAGTGGAAGTCTGGCTTACCACTCGGTAGGATTTTGATAACTTAGGCGAGTACTTGGACTGCAGCTAAGCCTCCGAGTGGAAGTCTGGCTTACCACTCGGTAGGATTTTATTTAATCTTAGGCGAAACGGATTCGCAGCTAAGCCTCCGAGTGGGAGTCTGGCTCACCACTCGGTAAGGATTTTTACAAACTTAGGCGAAACGGATTTGCGGCTAAGTCACCCACTGAGGGGAAAATTTTATTGGACAAAATAAAAAGTGACAAAAATTATGGAGGAACTATGACACTATTATTTTGAAATCCATGAACTACAGGAGTACTTTATTGCAACTCATCCGAGTGATAAACTTAAGTGTAAAATGGGCGGAGTAGTTCCGCGTTCCAAGCTCGGGGCTCGTCGATATTATGTTCGACGTTGTAAAGACGGTACGCCCCGTTGTGGAGAACTTTGGTGACGATGAAGGGTCCTTCCCAAGAAGGAGCAAGCTTGTGATGTTTCTTCTGATCCACTCG
>NC_041387.1:287360220-287413550 GCF_002162155.2 Triticum dicoccoides | reverse complement strand
CACTTGGTAGGATTTTTATAACTTAGGCGAGTACTTGGACTGCAGCTAAGCCTCCGAGTGGAAGTCTGGCTTACCACTCGGTAGGATTTTGGTAACTTAGGCGAGTCCTTGGACTGTAGCTAAGCCTCCGAGTGGAAGTCTGGCTTACCACTCGGTAGGATTTTGGTAACTTAGGCGAGTCCTTGGAATGCAGCTAAGCCTCCGAGTGGAAGTCTGGCTTACCACTCGGTAGGATTTTTATAACTTAGGCGAGTACTTGGACTGCAGCTAAGCCCCCGAGTGGAAGTCTGCCTTACCACTCGGTAGGATTTTATTTAATCTTAGGCGAAACGGATTCGCAGCTAAGCCTCCGAGTGGGATTCTGGCTCACCACTCGGTAAGGATTTTTACAAACTTAGGCGAAACGGATTCGCGGCTAAGCCTCCGAGTGGGAGTCTGGCTCACCACTCGGTAAGGATTTTTACAAACTTAGGCGAAACGGATTCGCGGCTAAGTCACCCACTGAGGGGAAAACTTTATTGGACAAAAAATAAAAAGTGACAAAAATTATGGAGGAACTATGACACTATTATTTTGAAATCCATGAACTACAGGAGTACTTTATTGCAACTCATCCGAGTGATAAACTTAAGTGTAAAATGGGCGGAGTAGTTCCGCGTTCCAAGCTCGGGGCTTGTCGATATTATGTTCGACGTTGTAAAGACGGTACGCCCCGTTGTGGAGAACTTTGGTGACGATGAAGGGTCCTTCCCAAGAAGGAGCAAGCTTGTGATGTTTCTTCTGATCCACTCGGAGAACTAAATCTCCTTCCTGGAAGGCTCGACCCCTCACATTTCTGGCGTGGAAATGACGCAAATCTTGTTGGTAGATGGTTGATCGGATCAGAGCCATCTCCCTTTCTTCCTCTAAAAGGTCGACTGCGTCCTGCCGCGCTTGTTCAACTTCTGCTTCGTTGTAGATCTCAACTCGAGGAGCATTGTGGAGAAGATCACTCGGCAAGACTGGTTCAGCTCCGTAGACCAAGAAGAATGGAGTTCTTCCGGTCGACCGATTAGGTGTGGTCCGCAGTCCCCAAAGCACCGAGGGAAGTTCGTCGACCCAAGCTCCAGCTGCATGCTTGAGATCACGCATCAGTCGGGGTTTCAATCCCTTGAGAATCAGGCCATTGGCTCGCTCTGCTTGTCCATTCGTCTGCGGATGGGCGACTGAAGCGTAGTCGACTCGTGTGCCTTGAGAGTTGCTGAAATCCCTGAATTCCTCCGAGTCAAAGTTCGACCCATTATCCGTAATGATGCTGTGCGGGACTCCATATCTGAATATCAGTTCCCTGATGAAGCTAACAACAGTACCGGCGTCAAGGTTCTTGATTGGTTTAGCCTCAATCCACTTGGTGAACTTGTCGACTGCCACCAGTACGTGCGTGAAGCCACTTCGACCTGTTCTCAAAGGACCAACCATGTCCAACCCCCATACTGCGAAAGGCCAGACGAGTGGAATGGTCTTCAGAGCTGATGCAGGCTTGTGCGACATATTCGAGTAGAACTGACATCCCTCGCACTTATCCACTATTTCCTTTGCCATCTCATTCGCCTTTGGCCAGTAAAATCCGGCTCGGTATGCTTTGGCCACGATGGTCCGAGAGGACGCATGATGACCACAGGTCCCCGAGTGAATATCATTAAGGATGATTCGACCTTCGTCTGGTGTTATGCACTTCTGACCAACTCCAGTCTCGCTTTCTCTATATAACTGTCCTTTGATTACGGTAAAGGCTTTAGATCGACGGACGATCTGTCGAGCCTCTTCCTCATCCTCCGGAAGCTCTTTTCTCAGGATATACGCGATATACGGAACTGTCCAGTTGGGAATGACCACCAAGACCTCCATGACCAAGTTGACCACTGCTGGGACTTCAACCTCAGTCGGATCTGTGGCACTTTTGGGCTGTGGAGCTTCTTCGGTGAAACGATCTTCTTTGACTGACGGAGTGTGTATATGCTCCAAGAACACACCACTCGGAATGGCTCCTCTCTTGGAACCTATCTTTGCTAGATCATCAGCTGCTTGATTTTTCAGTTGGGGTATATGATGGAGCTCCAACCCCTCGAACTTCTTTTCCAGCTTCCTCACTGCACTGCAGTATCCAGTCATGGCTGGGCTCCTCGCGTCCCACTCCTTCATCACTTGGTTAACCACTAAATCTGAATCGCCATAGACCATCAGGCGACGGACGCCGAGTGAAATGGCCATGCGCAATCCGTATAAGAGGGCCTCATACTCTGCCTCATTGTTGGAGGAATCAAAGTGAATCTGGAGCACATATCTGAGCTTATCTCCTCTGGGGGAAACCAGGACAACCCCAGCACCGGAACCATTCAACATCTTAGAGCCATCAAAAAACATGGTCCAATGCTCCGAGTGAACTTCAGTCGGCTGCTGCTGTTCAATCCACTCGGCGAGGAAATCTGCTATTGCCTGGGACTTAATGGCTTTCTTTGCCTCAAACTTGATATCAAGGGGAAGAAGTTCAATCGCCCATTTCGCCACTCGACCAGTTGCATCTCTGTTGTGCAAAATCTCTGATAGTGGAGCGTCGCTGACTACTGTGATGGAATGATCAGAGAAATAATGAGCAACCTTCTTTGTGGTCATGTATATTCCATACACAAGCTTCTGATAATGAGGATATCTCTGCTTGGATGGAGTCAAGACTTCAGACAAATAATACACTGGGCGCTGAACTTTGAAAGCTTTTCCTTCTTCTTCCCGCTCGACCGTAAGCACAGTACTGACGACTTGTCCTGTGGCTGCGATATAAAGCAACAGAGGCTCTTTGCTGATTGGAGCAGCAAGCACCGGCTGGGTGGAGAGCAGAGCTTTTAGCTCAGCAAACGCTGCATCAGCTTCTGGAGTCCACTCGAACTTGTCTGCCTTCTTCATCAGTCGGTAAAGAGGCAATGCCTTTTCACCGAGTCGTGAGATGAATCGACTTAATGCGGCCAAGCATCCAGTAAGCTTCTGGACATCGTGCACTCGCACAGGGCGTTTCATTCGGAGAATAGTGCTGATCTTTTCTGGATTAGCGTCGATCCCTCGCTCGGAAACGAGAAAACCGAGTAACTTGCCACCAGGAACTCCGAATGTGCACTTTGATGGATTGAGCTTGATATCATACCTTCTGAGGTTGGCAAATGTTTCGGCGAGGTCAGCGAGCAGGTCGGAACCTTTTCGTGACTTGACGACGATATCATCCATATACGCTTCCACATTCCGACTGATTTGAGTGAGTAGACACTTCTGAATCATTCGCATAAATGTGGCTCCGGCATTCTTGAGGCCGAATGGCATGGTGATATAGCAAAAGCACCCGAATGGAGTGATGAAAGATGTTTTTACCTCGTCGGGTCCGTACAGACGGATCTGGTGGTACCCGGAGTAGGCGTCTAGAAAAGACAATCTCTCACATCCCGCGGTCGAGTCAACAATTTGATCTATGCGAGGGAGGGGAAAATGATCTTTCGGGCAGGCCCGGTTGATGTGCTTGAAATCAATGCACATTCGGAGCGATTTGTCCTTCTTAGGAACCATGACGACATTAGCGAGCCACTCGGAGTGGTATATCTCTCGGATAAATCCTACCGCCAACAGTCGAGCCACTTCCTCATCAATAGCTTTTCTCTTCTGGACGGCGGACCGCCGAAGATGCTCTTTGACTGGTTTTGCTGATGAGTCGACTCTTAGGCGATGCTCAGCCAGTCCCCTGGGAACACCTGGCATGTCAGCGGGCTTCCATGCAAAAATGTCCCAGTTCTCACGGAGGAACTGGATGAGCGCTTCTTCCTATTTCGGGTCGAGTGTTGTGGAGATGTGGGTTGGGGCTGCATCGGGGTCGGTCGGGTGAATGTGAACAGGCTTCGTCTCACCGGACGACTGAAATGCAGATTCTGTGGCGGGTTTCTTGGATCGCAGCAAATCACTCGGATCTGCGTTTTGCTTGTATTCTTCAAACTCGACCGCTGTCACCTGGGAATCAGCAATCTTTGAGCCCTTCTGAAAGCACTCTTCTGCCTTTTTCCGATCACCGGTGACAGTGATCACTCCTTTGGGGCCGGGCATCTTCAATTTGAGGTACACGTAACATGGTCGAGCCATGAACCGTGCATAAGCTGGTCTCCCCAAAATGGCATGATATGCACTCTGAAAATCCACGACCTCAAACGTCAACTTCTCTTTGCGAAAATGTTTCGAATCACCAAACACCACGTCCAGAGCTATTTGGCCGAGTGACTCGGCTTTCTTCCCTGGTATAACTCCATGAAAGCTCATGTTACTGGTGCTCAGTCGGGACATCGGAATGCCCATTCCTTTCAGTGTGTCTGCATACAACAAATTCAGCCCGCTACCACCGTCCATCAGCACTTTTGTCAGTCGAGTGCCTTCGACAACTGGATCGACCACCAGAGCTTGCCTCCCAGGGGTGGTAATATGAGTCGGTTGATCAGATTGGTCGAATGTGATGGGTGTTTGGGACCATCTCAGATAATTTGCTTTTGTTGGGGTAACCATGTTCACCTCGCGGTTAATGACTTTCAATCGACTCTTGCTTTCCACATCTGCAAAGATCATCAGAGTGGAGTTGACATGCGGATATCCTTCCTCACTGTCCTCCTTGTCTTCGGCCTTGTCCGACTCCTTTTCCTTGTCTTTAGACTGTTTTCCTTGAAACTGCTGGATCAGGAGTCGACATTGGCGAGTGGTATGCTTTGGGTAAATGATATTCCCCTCTTCGTCTTTCTTCGTGTGGATATGACACGGCATATCCATCACGTCGTTCCCTTCTTTATCCTTTACCTTCTTAGGGTTCCAGGATCCTTTTGGTTTCCCTTTAAACTTTCCATGAGCCACGGCCAGAGCCTCTCCAGGAGCTGCCGGTTTAGCCTTCCGCTTCTGTTTCCGACTGGTGTTTCCCTTCTCCGACTGGCTCGGCTTGTGCTTGCCGCTTCGGAGTCGGTCTTCTTCTTCACCGTTGGCGTACTTGGTAGCAATTTCCATCATCCGACTCAAGGTCATGTCTCCGGTTCGACCAAATTTCAAACTCAATTCTCTGTTCTTGACACCATCCTTGAAGGCGCAGACTACCTGATGATCAGACACATTCTCCACAGTATGGTGCAAAGTGATCCATCTCTGAATATACTCCCTGAGGGTCTCATTGGTCTTCTGCACGCAGACTTGCAGCTCCGTCAATCCAGCCGGTCGCTTGCAAGTTCCTTCAAACGTTCTGACAAACACTCGGGACAGATCTTCCCAAGTGTAAATACTGCTAGGAGGTAACTGATTCAACCACGCTCTGGCAGAACCTTCCAACATGAGGGGCAAATGCTTCATGGCCACCTCGTCATTCCCACCACCAATCTAAACTGCCACTCAGTAGTCCTCAAGCCAAGTTTCAGGCTTAGACTCACCGGTGAACTTGCTGACTCCTGTTGCCAACCTGAAATTGGGAGGAATCACTGCGGCTCTGATAGCTCTGCTGAAACATTCCGGACCATAAACGTGCACTCGACTGCTCGTGGGCGCATCTCTGTCGAGTCCACCTCGATGGGCTCTGTTCCGGTCGACCAAGCCTTGCACGATAATGGATCGCGCGTCGAAGCCTGGTTCTCTGGGGTCGACTGGAACTCTTCGCCCCGCACTGAGCTGACGTCTGTCATCTTGCTGCCGAGGAGCGTAAGACCCACCCCTCAGAGGGGAAGTGGGCACTCGACGCCTATCATCTCGGTCGTGTCGGTCTCCATATTGGTCTCGCCGATTCTCGCGCCTTTCACGCCGCGAAGGCGATCTGGGACTGTGAGCCGACTGAACCGTATTCGCAGCGACGGATCGACTGTGAATTCTGTTGCGCGACTGCGACACGGCTGAATTCTGATCTCCTGCTGCCCGGAGCAGATCCCTGATCTACATCAAGCCTCTGCCAGCTTCCGACTAAGAGGGCAGGATGGACTCTGCTATACGGGTCGCAGCTGCTAAATTCTGGATTGGGGTTCGATATACCTGAGTCAGCGGGAAGAGTTGACGTCGACTGGCGTCGGGAACTCGTTGCCGCACGCGCTCGTCGAGTGCTCGCTGAAGATTCTCCAAGCGAGCGCGTTCGGCCAAATTGGCCAAACGTGCCTCCTCCAAGGCGCGAGCCTCGGGGGTTTCTCCTGCGATGGGAGTATGCAGGGCATCCATGTTCCTGCGGCGAAGTTCCTCTCTTTGCAGAGAGTCTAGTGGCTCGGGCTGGAACTCTTCGTGGTCTCGTGCGGGGTCGCCTCCGTCGCCTGCCCCACCATCACAGGCGAAGCCAGGGGGGCTGCGAGGCCCGTCGACCATCAAGATTTCCGCCGCTGGATCACTGCTATCGCATTCGGATGCAGTCTCTACGGAGCCAGTCGACAGATCGAACAGGCCGTAGAGAGATTCGTCGGGCTCGATTGCCGCAACTTGGGTGGTGGCCGTCTGGCGAGCCACCGCGTGTCTCACCCACCGCTGAAGCCTCGACCGACCCGAGCGCTTGCGCTGGCGGGAGACCGGGAGGGTGGTCGATAGGGGAGTCGACCGATATGGGGTCGATGGTTGCCGCAGCAGAACGCTGCGGACACATGCGTGAAAATGCGTCGCACCGCGGACGGGGAGCGCATCGACGTCGAGTGGAGCCTCCTGGAGCCAGGCGGAGTCGTCGGTGACGAAGGTGAGAGCACCGAGACGAATCTCTCGACCCTCGACCAAAACTCCAGCAGCTACCACGATGAAAGTACTCGGAAGAATCGCAACTTCTCCACAAAATCGCTAAAACACATGCCCCACGGTGGGCGCCAACTGTCGTGGATCTAAGTCTGACAGTAGAGTGGGGGATAGGTATGGAGAGGCAAGGTCCTAGCTATGGAGAGGTTGTAAGCACAAGAGATGTACGAGTTCAGGCCCTTCTCGGAGGAAGTAAAAGCCCTACATCTCGGAGCCCGGAGGCGGTCGAGTGGATTATGTGTATATGGATTACAGGGTGCCGAACCCTTCTGCCTGTGGAGGGGGGTGGCTTATATAGAGTGCGCCAGGACCCCAACCAACCCATGTAATGAAGGGTTTAAGGTACATTAAGTCCCAGTAACGCCCCACATAAAGTGTCTTTACTATCATAAAGTCTACTTAATTACAGACCGTTGCAGTGCAGAGTGCCTCTTGACCTTCTGGTGGTCGAGTGAGTCTTCGTGGTCGAGTCCTTCAAGTCAGTCGAGTGAGTCCCTCGTAGGTCGACTGGAAGGTGATCTCTTCTAAGGGTGTCCTTGGGCAGGGTACTTAGATCAGGTCTGTGACCCTACCCTAGGTACATGACTCCATCACGCAGGAAACAGACCCTCGTGGTCAGGTTGATCGTGCTCCGGCGTGGTCAATAACCTCTCGGAGTTGGTTTAGCGATTGCTAAGGCGCGATGTCCTCGCACGTACGTAGTCGGATCGTCAAAGTCGACTTCCACCAAAGCGATATCCATCATCTCATCGAAAGACGGGACACCTTTGCCTCTATCATGCATGGGTCGGAATACGTGCTGTTCATCGAGAGCGAAGCCACTGGGTCAGAACATCTCCAGTTCATCGGGAGCCAACCGGCTTGGATGGAACAACTGAAACGACGCCTGGCATACCGCAGAACAGAGGAAAGGGGCCTTCTTTTCGACCGCGTATGGTCAAAACAGGGTCTTGTTCATCGGGAAGGGTCTGGTGTACCGCAAAATGGTGGAAACGGACTTCTGTTCAAGCTCCTAAAGTCGGAACGGGGTCCTGTTGATCGGGAGGGGTGTGGTGTACCAGAAAACAGAGGAAACAGACTTCTCTTCGACCTTCTACGGTCAAAACGGGGGTCCTGTTCATCGAGAGGGGTGTGGGGTACCGCAAACGGGACTCCCCGGGCTACTGTTCATCCACCGTCGACTTCCTCCAGCCTCCACCAGGTATTGTTCATCCAGTATCGACTTCCTCCAGCCACCACCAACTACTGTTCATCCACGGGGTCCTGTTCATCTAGCCTCCACCTGCTACTGTTCATCCAGCCCTCCACGGAGTCCTGTTCATCCAGCCTCCACCGGCTACTATTCAACCAATGCTCCATGGGGTCCTGTTAACCAGCCCCTCCATGGGGTCCTGTTCAACAAGCCCTCCATGCGATCCCTCCACCGGCTACTGTTCATCCACCCCACCTCCTAGATCTGGGTCATGTTCATCCAGCGGCAGCAGCCTCTACTACTACGGGATCTTGTTCATCCAACCCCAACGGGACTGTTCATCCAACTCCAACCATGTAGGTCTCGACTCATTCAACCAACCCCCACATTCACTGTTCATCAAGAGGTAGCAGGTTCGATCTGCTTCAGTTAGCAGCAGTAGCGAAGGAATCAGTCGGGTTCAGTTAACAGCAAGGGATCGATCAGGGTTCATTAACGTAGCTAGTGCAATCGCTCGGGTTCAGTTAGAGCCCAACATCTCTCTCGGGTTCAGTTAGAGCGCAATGCCTCGCACAGACGCACGTATGTGTACAAGAGAAACGCGTAAACCTCCATGCATCGCTCAGCCCCGACCACCCACCGTAACCGGGAACTCCCCAAAATTTTCCTCGCCCTCGCTTCTACCACGATTTTTTCTGTCATGGACGACCCAAAGAATGTCATGCAGGTGCGTCTCCGGCTAGCCCAGGATGAAAAGCCCATTTTCTGTCAAGATTTTTTGTCATAGAAGTAGGAGCCCACCACATCTACGATGATACTGAGTTTTGTCATAAGTATCGTCATAGAAGTGTCATAAGTATGAGAGAGAGAAAATGTTCGGCCCAAACTGTCACGGATGTGTCTTTTTTTTGTAGTGTAACAAGACATCAAAATCAGATGCAGAGAAAACAACACATCAATGGGTCAAATAGGTAGAAACACCCTACCTCAACAAGCGGGTGTTCTCTGGAGTGAGATGGCGCCATCCTGCCCCCCCCCCCGGCGGATTGTCCTGAGTGGAGGTTATAGCCCGTATGTTGGCCGCCACGTCCTTCTCGGGAAGCTCCTCCGGGTGCACTCGGGTGGGGTCATTTGTACCATCATACTGCGACACGGGGTGGGCACTGGCCTGTAGCGGTTCGATCCGCTGAGCGAGAAAAGTCTCCAGCAGGTCCATTTTGTTCACGCCCGCGTTCACGATCCCGACTAGGGAAGTGGCCAAATGCTGACCTCCATTTTCTCCTCCTTCTTCACTAGAAGGGACTCAGGAGCCCTAACCCTCTCCGTTGAGTATGGAGGGAGACCCGACTGGTTTGGGTCACTAGGGACATGCCTGCAGTAGAACCAGATCCCTGCCATCCCTTGACGGACTCGGGAAAGCTCATCTTTGGGAAAGCACTCCCCCCATGGACCTGGATGCCCAGGCCTCCACACAACTAGGTGACGTGGGCCTTCACACCGCCTGGTGGATCCTTCTTGACGGTCATTAACCGACATGTGAAAATATGCTTGAAGAGCCCCCAATGGGGTCGGCAGCTGATACGTCTTCAACATATCTATAATTTTTGATTGCTCCATGCTACTTTATCTACTGTTTTAGGCAATATTGGGCTTTATTATCCACTTTTATATTATTTTTGGGACTAACCTATTAACCAGAGGCCCAGCCCAGATTTGTTGTTTTATGCCTATTTCAGTTTTTCGAGGAAAGGAATATCAGACGGAGTCAAAACGGAACGAAATCAACTGGAGAAGTTATTTTTAGAAGGAAACCCACCTGATGGACTTGGACCCCACGTCAGAAGATATGGGAGGTGCTCACGAGGGTGGGGGGCGTGCCCACCCCCCCTAGGGCGCGCCACCTGCCTCGTGGGCCCCCCGTAGCTCCACCGACGTACTTCTTTCACCCATATATACCTATGTACCCTAAAACTTCCAAAACAAAAGATAGATCGGGAGTTCCGCCGCTGCAAGCCTCTGTAGCCACCAAAAACCTCTCGGGAGCCCGTTCCGGCACCCTGCCGGAGGGGGATCCCATCACCGGTGGCCATCTTCATCATCCCGGCGCTATCCATGATGAGGAGGGAGTAGTTCACCCTCGGGGCTGAGGGTATGTACCAGTAGCTATGTGTTTGATCTCTCTCTCTCTCTCGTGTTCTCTCTCGTGTTCTCTCTCGTGTTCCCTCTATGGCACGATCTTGATGTATCCCGAGCTTTGCTATTGTAGTTGGATCTTATGATGTTTCTCCCCCTCTACTCTCTTGTGATGAATTGAGTTTCCCCTTTGAGGTTATCTTATCGGATTGAGTCTTTTATGAGAACACTTGATGTATGTCTTGGTGATCGACTTGCGGGTTTCGTGACATTGGGAACCTATGCATAGGGGTTGGCACACGTTCTTGACTCTCTGATAGAAACTTTGGGGCACTCTTTGAAGTACTTTTATGTTGGTTGGATGAATCTGAGATTGTGTGATGCATATCGTATAATCATGCCCACGGATACTTGAGGTGACAATGAGGTATCTAGGTGACATTAGGGTTTTGGTTGATTTGTATCTTAAGGTGTTATTCTAGTATGAACTCTATGATGGATCGAGCGGAAAGAATAGCTTTATGTTATTTTACTACGAACTCTTGAATAGATCGATCAAAAAGGATAACTTTGAGGTGGTTTTGTACCCTACCATAATCTCTACATTTGTTCTCCGCTATTAGTGGCTTTGGAGTGACTCTTTGTTGCATGTTGAGGGCTTGTTATATGATCTATCTATGTTATTATTGTTGAGAGAACTTGCACTAGTGAAAGTATGAACCCTAGGCCTTGTTTCCTATCATTGCAATACCGTTTACGCTCACTTTTACCTTTAGTTACCTTGCTGTTTTTATTATTTCAGATTACAAATACCTATATCTACCATCCATATTACACTTGTATCACCATCTCTTCGCCGAACTAGTGCACCTATACAATTTGCCATTGTATTGGGTGTGTTAGGGACACAAGAGACTCTTTGTTATTTTGTTGCAGGGTTGCTTGAGAGAGACCATCTTCATCCTACGCCTCCCACGGATTGATAAACCTTAGGTCATCCACTTGAGGGAAATTTGCTACAGTCCTACAAACTTGTGCACTTGCAGGCCCAACAACGTCTACAAGAAGAAGGTTGTGTAGTAGACATCAAGCTCTTTTCTGGCGCAGTTGCCAGGGAGGCTAGGTAAAAGGGCACTCACTCACACCTCGTCAACTAAGCTCTTTTCTGGCGCTGTTGCCGGGGAGGTGAGTGCTTGAAGGTATATCTTTAGATCTTGCAATCGAATCTTTTTGTTTCTTGTTTTAGCACTAGTCTAGTTTATAAAACAAAATTACAAAAAAAATGTAGTTAAGTTTGTCTCATACGCTTCACCTTTTTTATATCTTTCGTGAGTATGATGGAAAGGATAATTGTGCTCAAGTGCTAGAAGAAGAAATATCTAAATTTTTTGGCACTAAATATTTGAATGATGAGCATGATTGCAATGTTGTTAGTATGAATTCCTTGAATATCCATGATGCCAATGATATGCAAAGCCACAAGCTTGAGGAAGCTATGTTTGATGAAGATGATATTTTTTGTCCCCCAAGCTTTGATGAGCAAATTTACTATGATGAAAGCATGCCTCCTATCTATGATGATTATTGTGATGACACGTATGCTTTAAAGAATAATGATAACCATGAAACTTGTCATCTTGATCTTAATTTTCAATCACATGATAGTTATTTTGTTGAGTTTGCTCCCACTATTATTCATGAGAAGAATTTTGCTTATGTGGAGAGTAGTAAATTTTCTATGCAAGTAGATCATGAAAAGAATGCTTTAGGTGTTGGTTATATTGTTGAATTCATTCATGATTCTACTGAAAATTATTATGAGGGAGGAACATATGCTTGTAGGAATTGCAATAATATCAAGTTTCCTCTCTATGTCCTTAAAGTTTTGAAGTTATGCTTGTTTTACCTTCCTATGCAAGTTGATTATTGTTCCCATAAGTTGTTTGGTCACAAAATCCCTATGCACAGGAAGTGGGTTAGACTTAAATGTGCTAGTCATATGCTTCATGATGCTCCCGCTATGTTTCAATTCTTATCTTTTATGTGAGCATCATTGGCATCATTATGCCTAGCTAGAAAGGCATAAAAGAAAAGCGCTTGTTGGGAGACAACCCAATACTTATCCTTACTGTTTTTGTGTGTTCACATGATTATTCTACTGTAGTAATCAAGTTTTATAGCTTTTGTTTCAATAAAGTGCCAAGTAAGACCTTTAGGATAGCTTACGGTGATAGTTGTGTTGATCCTGCTGAAAATCAGAAACTTTTGCACCCAGTACATTAGTTTTGTTAATTCACAGAAACGTGATTCTGATCTGATTATTTTTGCTATGGATTGGTACATGAATTTCTTAGGACTTCCTAATGTTGTAGGATTTTTGGAGTTCCATAAGTATAAGTTTGATACAGATTACTACAGACTGTTCAGTTTTTGACAGATTCTGTTTACTATGTGTTGTTTGCTTATTTCGATGAATCTATGAGTAGTATCGCAGGGTATGAACCATAGATAAGTTGGAGTACAGAAGATATTACGCCAATATGAATTTAGAATGAGTTCATTACAGTACCTAAGTGGTTGTTTTATTTTCTTATACTAACGGAGCTTACGAGTTTCTGTTGAGTTTTGTGTTGTGGAGTTTTCAAGTTTTGGGTAAAGATTCGATGGACTATGGAATAAGGAGTGGTAAGAGCCTAAGCTTGGGGATGCCCAAGGCACCCCAAGGTAATATTCAAGGACAACCAAGAGCCTAAGCTTGGGGATGCCCCAGAAGGCATCCCCTCTTTCGTCTTCATTCATCGGTAACTTTACTTGGAGCTATATTTTTATTCACCACATGATATGTGTTTTGCTTGGAGAGTCATTTAATTTTATTAGTTTTTTCTTGCTGTTAGTTAGAATAATGTTTTGCATCTTTATTTTCAATAAATAAGTCAAGGATAGCCTTTGCCATGCTTATTTTGCTAGTATACATGTTGCTGTTTGAAAACAGAAAGTTTACCGCTGTTGCAAAAATTACCTAGAAAAGTCAGGGCATGATATAAGGTTGAAACTTTTTGCATAATGAGCTCTGATAAATTTACTACACTGGGAATTTTAGTTCATAATTTTTGGAGTCAGGTAAGTATGATGACTCTTGCATTCTTTACAGACTGTACTGTTTTGGCAGATTGCTGTTATGGTTGCATTGTTTGCATATGTTGGCTTGTTTAATGATTCTATTTGAGAATAGAAGTGTTAAATATGCAGATACATTTAGTATTCAATGTGGAATAGTAATTTTAGTGATTTGTTACAGTATAAAACGATAAGGTTTTGCATTGGTTTATACTAACCTATCTCACGAGTTCTTGTTGAGTTTGTTGTGAATGAAGCTTTTGATAAAAAGAGAAACCATGATATGAGAGGAATTAAGGAGACACAAAAGCTCAAGCTTGGGGATGCCCAAGGCATCCCAAGATATTATTTCAAGAAGTCTCAAGCATCTAAACTTGGGGATGCCCCCGTTGGCATCCCACCTTTCTTCTTCAACAACTATCGGTTAGTATCGGTTGAACCTAAGTTTTTTGCTTCTTCACTTGAGTTGTGCTATCCTTGCAAAGTTTTATTTAGCTTTGCTTGCTGTTTGAATAAATTATCAAGATATGAAATTATTAAATGAGAGAGAGTCTTCGCATAGTTGCATAATTATTTAGCTACTCATTGATCTTCACTTATATCTTTCGGAGTAGTTTTTGTTATTGCTCTAGTACTTCACTTATATCTTTTAGAGCATGGTGGTAGTTTTATTTTGAATAAATAGATGAACTCTCATACTTCACTTAGATTATTTTGAGAGTCGTTAATAGCATGGTAATTTGCTTAATATTAATATACTTGGTATTCAAGATATGTGAAACTTTCTTATGAGTGTGTTGAATACTAAGAAAAGTTTGATGCTTGATGATTGTTTTGAGATATGAAGATGGTGATATTAGAGTAAGGCTAGTTGAGTAGTTGTGAATTTGAGAGATACTTTTGTTAAAGTTTGTGATTCCCGTAGCATGCACGTATGGTGAACCGTTATGTGATGAAGTCGGAGCATGATTTATTTATTGATTGTCTTCCTTATGAGTGGCGGTCGGGGACGAGCAATGGTCTTTTTCCTACCAATCTATCCCCCTAGGAGCATGCGCGTAATACTTTGCTTTGATAACTTTTAGATTTTTGCAACAAGTATATGAGTTCTTTATGACTAATGTTGAGTCCATGGATTATACGCACTTTTTCCCATCCTTCCACCATTGCTAGCCTCTTTAATACCGCGCACTTTTCGCTGGTACCATACACCCACCATATATCTTCCTCAAAACAGCCACCATACCTACCTATCATGGCATTTCCATAGCCATTCCGAGATATATTGCCATGCAACTTTCCACCTTCCGTTTATTATGACACGCTCCATCATTGTCATATTGCTAGCATGATCATGTAGTTGACATCATATTTGTGCCAAAGCCACCGTTCATAATTATTTCATACATGTCACTCATGATTCATTGCTTATCCCGGTATACCGCCGGAGGCATTCATATAGAGTCATACTTTGTTCTAAGTATCGAGTTGTAATTGTTGAGTTGTAAGAAAAATAAAAGTGTGATGATCATCATTATTAAAGCATTGTCCCAAGTGAGGAAACGATGATGGAGACAATGATTCCCCCATAAGTCGGGATGAGACTCCGGACGAAAAAAATATAAAAGAGGCCAAAGAAGCCCAAAAAAAGAGGCCATAAAAAAAAGAGAGAAAAGGCCCAAATAAAAAAATGAGAGAAAAAGAGAGAAGGGACAATGCTACTATCCTTTTACCACACTTGTGCTTCAAAGTAGCACCAAGATCTTCATGATAGTGAGTCTCATAAGTTGTCTTTTTATACTAGTGGGAATTTTTCATTATAGAACTTGGCTTTTATATTCCAATGATGGGCTTCCTCAAAATGCCCTAGGTCTTCGTGAGCAAGTGAGTTGGATGCACACCCACTAGTTTTCTTTTGTTGAGCATTCATAGCTCTAGTGCATCCGTTGCATGGCAATCCCTACTCCTCATGTTGACATCAATTGATGGGCATCTCCATAGCCCATTGATTAGCCTCGTCAATGTGAGACTTTCTCCTTTTTGTCTTCTCCACACAATCCCCATCATCATATTCTATTCCACCCATAGTGATATATCCATGGCTCGCGCTCATGTATTGCGTGAAGGTTGAAAAAGTTTGAGATTATTTAAGTATGAAACAATTGCTTGGCTTGTCATCGGGGGTATAGAAGTTGGGAACATCTTTGTGTGACGAAAATGAAGCATAGCCTAACTGTGGAGGATATAGCTACTGAGTATAAACCGGCCAGGGAGGTCCGGTTCACCCTTGACTATGTTGAAGCCCATGAAGATCCGGAGATGGCGCTTTACTAAAAGAAGCATAGAAGCCCGAAGCCCAAAGGCAGATTAGGGCCCATAGTGGTAAACCGCCATGACTATGTAAACTTGTAGTGTAAGTTAGGAAAGGAAAGACCGAGCCGGACACTTTGTATGAGTCGGCCTCGGGGCTCTGTAAACCGGCCGGGCGTCAACCTGTGTATATAAAGGGGCGACCCGACGGCGGTTCAAGGACGACAGACAACAACTCGAGACTCAGGCAAGCGTATTCCGCTCCCTGATCATCGAAACCCAATCAATGCCATCACAACTAGACGTAGGCTTTTACCTTCATCGAAGGGGCCGAACTAGTATAACTCCCGTGTCCCGTGTCTGGTTTAACCCCTTCAAGCTAACCCGTTGCGATGGCTCCACGACTAAGTCCTTTCACAAGGACATCTGACGTGATAATTCCACGACAGTTGGCGCCCACCGTGGGGCTATCGCACGATGGTGTCGAGTTCTTGAAGGGCTGCTCTGAAGGACTTAAGGGGTACGTGATCGGCCGGATAACCAAAAGTCGTCGCGGCAAGCTTTACATCGACGACAAAGGATGGGGCCCCGAAGCCGGCTCAATCGAGTACGGGTACCGGGTCCCCTTCGGCGGAATTCATGTCTTCATTGGCAAGATCGGCGAACCAGGCCCTGAGCCGGACATCTGCACCGACCTCATCGAGACGGCTCAGCATGCGAGTCCAGACCCGGGTTAAGCCCGCCGTAAAGCGTGCGTTCGTAGGATGTGTCCATGGGATCGGATCTGAACCGGTGTCTGAGGGCGAGACGGCGGTATATTCCGACGGCGAGTCATCCACTGGCGAAACCGAGTCCTTGTACCAGATTCATGGCGGTATGCTCGAGGGATATTCTGATGGCAACAGTATTCCGAACCTCCTTGAAGCACCGAGCCGGGTTGCGATTTACATGGCCGGCATGCAGCCTGTGTTGCAGTCTTCATCTACCGTAGCAATGACTACCGGATCAGCGGCCGCGGTAGGTACCTCAGCGCACCGGCCGGCGCAGGTTCTCTCCGGTTTAATGGACGATTGGGCGACATTGTTAACCGTGACAGTCACCCCGGATATGCAGGATCAGGACAATGCGGAAGTTGCGAGACTAAAGGAGCAGATTATGCAGGCTAAGGAGGACCTGGCGGCTGAGGATAATAGGATGGCCGAGGAACAGGCCGCTTTGAATGCTCAATCACAGCAGATACAAGCACAGAATTACCGGCTCATGCTAGATCGGACCACGTCAGAGGATGTGTTACGAAGGAAGTATCGGTCGCGCCTGCCGCCGGTTTACGAAGGGTTAAATCTCTTTCAGACACCAGGCGCTGGGCCGAGCAATCCGGCAGCGGAAAACCGAGCCGAAGCGCCTAGGATCGCCCCGGATCAGCCACGAGCAACGGAGCTACCCCGACAGACAGTTAACCCGCCACAGTATGTGCCCACACCACCCGGTCACTTTTCGAGCCCCCTGGATAACATGATTGCTGCGGCCTCACGCTTGGCAGCCATTCCAATGGAAGGAGATTCAATAGAGGCAGTTGAGACACGGGGGGCGAGAGATCTTCTTCAAACCGCCGTAGTGCAGCAACAGGCTTATTCATATATCCGGGATAGAATTCAGTCAACCCCTCGTCCGAGCCCAAGTTATAGCAGGTGGATGGACGAACTAGAGGTGTCTAGCAGCGCGCGGCGTCGCAATGCTCAGGAGGTAGTGGACCATGGCAGGGCACAAAGGGATGGCGCTTTTGATCGTTATCAACCGCCCCGGTTCAGCCAGCAGTGTCGGTTGACAGAGGCACCGGGCTTGCTTTTAGTTCCTGGGGAGCACCGTGCCTTATTCCGGCTCTCCGTAACGTGCGATTGCCCAAGGATTTCAAGGGACCACGAGAGGTGCCTAACTATACGGCGGATCAGCCGCCTGAGGCGTGGGTCGAGACTTATGAGATGGCAATGGAGATGTTGGATGTGGACAAAGCAGCTTGTGCAAAGTACTTCATGATGATGTTGGAAGGACCAGCCAGCACTTGGTTGAAAAATCTGCCAGCTAATTCCATCGAGTCATGGGATCAGTTGAAGGCCTGGTTTATAGCCAATTTTAAGGACATGTGCAAACAGCCCATGTCCATTGTAGATCTGGATGCTTGTGTTCAGGGTGAGAATAAGTCCACAACTCATTGGGTGCGCCGGGTCTCAGAAGTTTTGCACTCGTCCGACCGAATTAACGCTGGCCAAGCGATTATCACGCTGGAACGTAATTGCCGGTTTAAGTCACTGAGGAGAAGTTGGGACGGCTCAAGCACCACTGCAACGATCTGGGAACCCTCATGGCAGCCTTGGTAAAATATGCCGATTCTGATAATACCAAGGATCCCGATTCTGATAATGAGAAACCGGAGAAGGGAAGGAGGAATGGCGGTGCGAAGGGACAGTAGCACAACCAGGGAGGCCATGGAAATAATGGTAAGCATAAAGCGGATTCAGATTTTGTGGCTAATGCTAATGTGCAGCGTCGTAAGGGTAAACCGCCCCAGCGTGGTGGGACGATGAATCTGGAGCGCTTGTTGAATCAGCCCTGTCCAAAGCATGGAACCAAAGAGGTCCCTGCAACACATCTCTGGAAGGATTGCAACATTATGAAGGAGTTCAAAAATTCTGATCTCTTCCGGTATGATCAGGGCCCGTCGGGCGGTTTAGGTCCAGGTTTTCATGGTGGCGGCGGTTCAGGCTCTGGGTTTCAGAATAATCATAGTAACTAGAACAACCAAGGTGGTAATAATCAACAGAGTAGTCAAGGGAATCAGCAGTAGTCGGGTTACCAGAGTCACCCGAAGCAGCTGAATGGTGGACAATATCATGTATTCACCACTAGTCTGTGCAAGCGTGATCTGAAGCTGCATAAGAGGGCAGTTAATGCGGTTGAACCAGCAGTTCCATGCTATCTGCGGTGGTCAGAACAGCCTATCGTGTGGAGTAGGGATGATCATCCGCCCCGGGTTGACAATCCGGGTCAGCTAGCTCTGGTGGTGGCACCTCAGGTGGGAGGTTACAAGTTCACCAAAGTACTCATGGATGGAGGAAGTAGTATTAATATTCTGTATTATGAGACATTCCGCCGAATGGGGTTGACAGATAAGAATCTTAAACCGTCCAATACTGTTTTCCATGGTGTGGTACCAGGAAAGTCGGCATATCCAATGGGGAAGATTGCCTTGGAAGTTGTGTTTGGGGATGAACATGATTCCCGGTCTGAGACATTGACTTTTGAGGTGGTGAGAATCCAGAGCCCGTATCACGCACTGTTTGGGCGACCGGCTTAGGCAAAATTCATGGCCAGGCCTTGTTATATTTACTTGCAGCTCAAGATGCCGGGTCACAAAGGAACCATCACAGTTCATGGAAGTCGGAAAATCTCTTTGGATTGCGAAGAGAGTGATGCGGCTTACGCTGAGTTGGTTTGTGCTACAGAGGAGTTAAAGTTTTACAAGGAGAATGTTGATCCGGCAGATATGACCCCTCTGAAGAAGCCCACCACTGAGCATGACCCAACCCTACATTTCAAACCGGCTGACGAGACAAAGCTTGTTGACTTTGTACCTGGCGATTCGTCCAAGCAGTTCAGCATCAGCACCAATCTGGATCTGAAATAGGAAAGCGCGCTCATCAAGTTCATCCATGAGAACCGGGACATCTTTGCATGGAAGCCTTCTGACATGTCAGGTGTACCGAGGGAACTCGCTGAGCACACTCTTAATATTGATCCAAAGTTTAAACTGGTCAAGCAATTTCTTCGTCGCTTTAATGAAGAGAGACGCAAGGCAATTGGGGAGGAGGTAGCCCGGCTGTTGGCTGCTGGGTTTATCGTTGAAGTGTTTCATCCTGAATTGTTGGCTAATCCGGTGCTGGTTCTTAAGAAAAACGGGACTTGGCGTATGTGTGTGGACTACACGGACTTAAATAAGGCTTGACCGGCTGATCCTTTTGCTCTCCCGCGTATTGATCAGATCATTGATGCGACGGCGGGTTGTGAGCGCCTGAGTTTTTTGGATGCTTATTCAGGGTACCATCAGATTAAAATGGCAGTAAGGACCAGGAGAAGACAGCTTTCATCACTCCCTTTGGAGCCTTCTGCTATGTTTCTATGCCCTTTGGGCTCAAGAGTGCTCAGGCAACTTATCAGCGTTGTGTGCAAAATTGTCTTCACACGCAGATTGGGCATAATGTTCACGCCTATGTGGATGACATTGTGGTGAAATCCAAGGAAAAGGAGACATTGATAGCTGATCTCAAGGAGACGTTTGACAACCTCCGGGTTTACAAGATGATGCTTAACCCGGATAAGTGTGTCTTTGGTGTTCCGGCAGGCAAGCTGCTCGGTTTTCTTGTGTCTAACAGGGGCATTGAGGCTAATCCGGAAAAGATCAAGGCAATCACATCCTTGGCTAAACCGACATGTATCAATGATGTTCAGCGTCTCGCAGGACGGATTGCAGCCCTGAGCCGGTTTATCAGTCGTCTGGGTGAGAAGGCCATTCCCTTGTATCAGATGCTGAAGAAGACGGACGATTTCGTCTGGAGTGATGCGGCCAATGCGGCCTTTGAGGAGTTAAAACGGCAGTTGGTTGAACCACCAGTTCTTGCAGCCCCAGTTGATCATGAGCCTTTACTATTATATGTGGCTGCTAATGCCCGAGCGGTCAGTGTGGCAATTGTGGTAGAGCATAAAGAGGCTGGGAAGGAGTATCCGGTTCAACGGCCGGTATACTACATCAGTGAAGTTCTGATCGAATCAAAGCAACGCTATCCGCATTGGCAGAAGTTGGTGTCTGGGGTTTTTATGGCCAGTCGAAAGCTCAAGCAATATTTTCAAGGTCACCCCATCACAGTGGTTAGTTCTGCTCCCTTGGGCGATATCATCCAAAACAGAGAAGCAACTGGCCGCGTTGCAAAGTGGGCAATTGAGCTTGGTCCACATGGTTTGAAATATGTACCTCGAACAGCCATCAAGTCTTAGGCTCTTGTGGACTTTATCAATGACTGGACCGAGTTGCAAGCACCAGAAGAGAAGCCGGATAATACGTACTGGACTATTCATTTTGATGGATCAAGGCAGTTGGAAGGCTCGGGGGCTGGAGTTGTCCTTACTTCCCCTCGAGGTGATTAAATTTGCTATGTCCTCCGTTTGATGTTTCCTTGTACTAACAATGCAGCTGAGTATGAAGCTCTACTTCATGGTCTCCGTGTGGCTAAAGAGATGAACTTAACTCGAGTTCGTTCTTTCGGAGATTCTGATCTGGTGGCTCAGCAAGTTTCTGGTACTTGGGATTCTAAGGATCCACTCATGGCGGCTTACAGACGTGAGAAGAGGATCTGGCTGTTCCTGATCCGGAGGCCCAGCTGGTGGCCGCTTTACACGTTGTGCCGGATTGGACGGTTCCCTATCTGGCGTATATGAGCCGGGGTGAGCTACCAAATGATCAAGTCCTGACCCGACAGATAGTCCGGCGATCCAAGTCCATGGTTATTCACAATGGTGAGTTACACCGCTGTAGCGTTTCAGGCGTATTTCAGCGTTGCGTTTCTCCGGAAGAAGGCCAAGCGATCCTCCGGGAAATTCATGAAGGGGATTGTGGTCATCATGCCGGTTCAAAGTCCATGGTTGCAAAAGCTTTTCGTCATGGGTTATACTAGTTGACAGCTCATGCTGATGCGGAGGATCTGGTAAAGCGATGTGATGCTTGTCAAAAAATTTCACACAGAGCTCATGTTTCGGCTCAGGAGCTACGGATGATTCCCATCACTTGGCCTTTTGCTACTTGGGGGCTTGATATGGTGGGACCCTTTAAACGTTCCCAAGACAAGAAGACCCACCTATTGGTGGCAGTTGATAAATTCACCAAGTGGGTTGAAGCGGAGCCTGTTAGCAAGTGTGATGCAGCTACGACGGTTCAATTTCTCAAAAAGATTATTTTCCGTTTTGGCTATCCACACAACATCATCACGGATAATGGTAATAACCTTTCCAAGGGTGAGATGGAGGATTTCTGTCAGAGAGAGCACATCCGGCTTGACCTAGCATCTATGGTGCACCCTCAATCCAACGGTCAAGCAGAGCGAGCTAATCAAGAAATCTTAAAGGGTCTTAAACCCCGGCTCATGATTCCCTTGAAGCGGACGCCGAGTTGTTGGGTGGAAGAATTACCTTCTGTGTTGTGGAGCATCAACACCACCCCCAATTGATCAACAGGATACAGGCCTTTCTTTATGGTCTATGGGGCAGAGGCGGTTCTCCCAAGTGATATACATCATGATTCACCCTGGGTTGCTAATTACGTTGAAGCAGATAACGAGCAAGCCCGCCAAGAGGCACTGGACTTGCTAGATGAGAAGCGGGATATGGCTTTGGCACGATCGGTGGTTTATCAACAAGACCTGCGGCGTTATCACAGCCGTCGGGTTAACACAAGAGCCTTTCAAGAAGGTGACTTGGTGCTCCGGCTTATCCAGGATCAAACCGACATACACAAGTTATCCCCGCCTTGGGAAGGACCCTTTGTGGTCAGCAAGAATCTGCACAACGGATCATACTACCTCATTGACGTTCGAGATGACTCACGCAAATCTGAGGAGGAGACCCGGCGGCCCTGGAACATAGCTCTCCTCCGGCCTTACTACACTTGAGCCATAGGCTCTTTTTTATGTACATATTTTGACAATGTATATATTATCATCAATAAATGAATCGGCATCCTTGCTTTAAAGTGGGGCCTCTACTGTTTTTTCTCATATTCTTTGAGCTACATGGGGGCTTCAGCTGACAAAGTGGAGTACTACCTGTTAAACCGGCTATCACGCCACAAAAGCTTGGGAGCTTCACACCCAAAGGGCCAAAGAGAGTTTTCGATGCTATGCACAACTCAAACATAGGCACCTAATGAGAACAGCTCATCACGTTACTTGGGGGCTCCCTGGTCCAATACCAAGAAGTTTGAATGGACCCTTGTAGCTGGGTATCGACCCACGGCTTGGAAGCCTGGTATATTTACCTAAAACCCCGGGTTAACCTGCCTTCATCAAGTAAGACACTCCTATCCAGGTCATCCTGGCACGGCCCTCCGAACATTTGACAGTTACTCTCCTTGAGACCCTGCACTTGTCAAAGTTAAAACGGTGATTGGTTAGTTGGAGGTCCATCTTAAAAGGCTTTCTTAAATGGTTCAACTCAGTGGTCTGGCAGCCCACAAAAAGCCTCGAATTTGGGCCTGGCAGCCCCCAAAAAGCCTCGACTACACGGTTTCATTTGAGTTTTGGCTGAATTTTATGTTAAACCGATTTTTTTGGCTTGATCAGTCATCTTCTTAGCCCGGTATTCTGTAAACCGGCTTGGTTTGCAACTACATGTTGACAGACCTTAATTTTAAATCGGAGTTTCTTAACCCGGCTTGGCGTTGACTCCCTGTCAACAGCCTGGATCATCTGGCGTGAATCATCACCCGGTATGACTTGATCTACGACATCAGAGAATGATGGAGATACAAATAATTCAGATTTGGGTTTTTCACCCTTATTACAATTCACGTTGGCCAGCCAACTAACCAGGGATCTTATATTACCGGTATGTATAATTTCATATTTTTATGATTTGATTATCAATTCGGCCTATTTTGGGCATTATGACCCGTCCGGCGGTAAACTGCCAGGACCCTTTGTCTTTTTTATGCACACTGGAGTTGCATATTATGATACTTGGAACAAAATTGACATTGATATGGCAGATCCACGCAAAATATCTCTTGCACGATGGCAGCAGATCATCATAAGTTTTTGCTATCCTATTACACGGCACTCCGAGGTCCAAAATATGGAATTGTTCACATGGATAGTTTCTGATATGTCAACCGCCTTGACGGATTAAGCTTCATCACTGGGTTGATGTGAGGTAGATGGGTCATCTGTCATCGGTTCAGCTTCCTCCTCATCCAATGGCTGGAAGTCATTGGTGGTCCAATCAATCCGGGTCAAGGCCTGAAAGACAGCCTCTTCACTTATAAGCTCAGTCGGGTCAACGTCAGAGGCGTAAGTATGCTTACGGTTTGGTGGAATAAGGTTCTGCACTTCAGGAATCACAGCTTCAACCCGTCTGTTGTTTGCATCATAGAAAGATCGGTGAACCGTCAGGTTCGCCTCTTCTGCTAGTTGACTTGCCAAAGGACGCATCTCCCTTGTTACCCGTTTGAGGGCATCATTGTCAAGTTCTTCGCCATTTTCTTGTGCACTGGGGAAGCCTTTGGCTATATCAACCGGATCAAGATCAGCTATCCATGCCTTGGCTCGAGTCAGCGCCAGCAAAGCGCCTGCCCGAGCAGCGGATCGCTTCAGCTCTTCTATTTGCGCTGGCGTCATTGAGAGGCGATCCAGCGTGTCCTTGATAAGCATTGGTGCCGCATTGTCATATGAAGTTGCGCATATAACCCGTTGAGCGCCGCTATACAGCTGTTCAATCAGTGTATATGCAGCTTTGAGCTTCTTCCGCATGCCAGAACCTAGATGAGCAATGCGACTACCTATATCGGTTCAGGAAATGCATGTTAAAACAATGAAATTTCAAAGAGATACAACTTTGGCAACCACTACTTACCAAATATGGCAGAGGTCATGGCATTGATTTGGCGCTTCAATCCAGACAGTTCTTCTTTCACCGGTTCAAGAGCTGCTTCAGCAGTCTCCCCCCGCTTCACCAGTCCGGCTTTTTCGGTGTCCTAGTTGGCCTGTTCAGACTTAAACCATTATTTAAGCTGCTCCATGGTGGTCAAGGCGGTTTTCAGCTCATCCCTGGCCTTGGTAGTTTCTGCTTGTTGGGTTTTCAGATTTGCTCGAAGATCAGCAATTTGCGAGATTTGTTGATTTATTTCATTCTGCAACAGTAAGAGAGCATGTCAATATCTTTGTTCAAAGTCCCAAGCATATAACCAGTTATACACTCGGCACTTGGGGGCTAATGTGGATCATTTTTTATGCGGGTACTTGAAGTCCAAGGATTAATACAAGTTTTAATCATGGCACTTGGGGGCTAATGTGTGTTTGATCAAACATAAAGAAAATTTCACAAGTTACCGCATGGAGTGTATAAAGTCCCGGCTTGACTTTCTCAAGACAAACCGGCCCTTGGGGGCTACAATGCAATGAAGGTACAGAACAAGAAGCAATAATGTTTACCTCATAGCACTCCTTCATCAGATTTACTAAACCGGCTTCGTAATCACGGCTTGTATACAGACGGTTTAGGAAGCCGGAGTGAAGATCTTGAGCAGAGAGATCGGTATAAGCAGACAAATCAGTCTTCCCCTTCCCCTTGCTCATGGCAGCAAATTCATCCTTGGCAGTGTGCTTTGATAGAGCAACCGGATTACCAGGGGCATTATACGCAGTGCCCGTAACAACAACGTCATCATCCTTGGCCGGGCTGGAAGAATCAATATTCTGAACAGGACTTGGTGCTTTCATGGAAGGGCTTGGCGGTTTGTTAGTTGGACTTGGCGGATCATCAGTTGAGCCCCGTTGTTCCATTGCTAGACTTGGAGGAGCAGGAGGATGTGAAGTGTCAGCTTCTCCAGTCGGTTCAACTTCTGGCAGGTTAGCATTACCATCTTGGTTCTGCCCAGCAAAGCTGTCCATGGCAACTTCCGGGTTTTCATCATGATGCTCGGGCGTCTTTTCCAGATCAACTTCAATAGAAGGGTCGCTGATCTTGGTCTTCTTGCTTAATCGAGCCTTGGCGCTACAACATCAAAGGTTAGAGTATGGTAAACAGACAAATAAAGTTATAAACTATGTAATACTCACCCAGCGACAACTTTGAGAGGAGGCAATTGGGTGGTTGACGAACTGCCAGACGAGTTGGAAGAAGCCTGGTAATTCGGGTCAGACGGATTGAGAGGGCATCGGAAGAAACCTTTTAAAGGATAATGTTTTTCAGGAAAACAAATCACCTCTGGACGGCGTTTCCGGGAGGGCGTATCAGCTAAACCGGACGAAGTGATTTGTTGACCACTATGCCGGGTTGTGCGACGTTCTTCGGCTTGCCATGTCTTCAAAGAAAATTTTGGATCCAAATGAGCAAGGGGGTGAGATTGTTTTACTTTCCGGACTATACGGCGAATTCTTTGACCCGGTACAGGATCTGAGTCGGAAGAAAGAAGAATTACCTCAACATGATCTGCATGGCTGGCCTCAGCGTCATCCTGAAGATGGTCATTGTCAACAAGATATACGAAAAAGGAGCCAAGTGAGTCAAGTTCTACCTCAGCATCCGATTCTTCCTCCGGCGGATCAGAAGACTCGGCGGTTTTCTTCTTTCCAGGCTTCTTGGTGGCCTTGGTTTTAACACGAGGAGCACGGGCCGGTTTAGTCCGTTTCCAGAAAGAGCTGTTGGCCTGAAATTAAGGCAAAGAAAGGTTAGTAGACAGTCAATGCGAAAGCAAATCAGTAAAGTATGTACATAAACTTACCGCTGGCGGTTTGTTGGAGATGTAAAACGGAGCCAAACCGGTTTGGCTGCATGCAGAGACCGGTTCATCAAGCATCCTCTTTACACATTCGGCGATTTCAAGGCCGGTCATTACTACTTCATGATATTGTTGAGGGTCTTTTACATTGACGGTATACTCATGCATCAATCCGGGGCGGCGGCTCAAAGGCAGAATGCCCCAAGAAACCCAGCAGCGGACAAGATCAATGTCAGTTAAACCGTTGGCCATCAGAGCCCTGAGTTTGGCAAGTTGAGGAGCAAAATTCTTCCGTTCTGCGGCGGTTAAACGTGGAGGCAATGGGTGGCCATTGCTAAGCCGATGAGGGCGGTAGCCCAGCAAGGGATTTTCTCCATTAGGAGCAGTGTTCCAGCAGTAAAACCAGGTCTGGTTCCAATCTTTAGGATGGCTATGATGTTTGGCATGAGGGAAGTCAGCTTCTTTCCTTTTTTGAATTGACACGCCACCAAGCTCTGTGTTGGGACCATCTGAGAATTCTGTGCGGCAGTTCAGATGAAAGAAATCCTGGAACAACTCAACGGTTGGCTCTTCTTGAAGATAGACTTCGCAGAATACTTGAAAGTTGCATATATTTGACACAGAGTTCGGACCAATATCTTGCGGATGGAGTTGGAAGCTTGCGAGGACATCCCGGAAATTTTTTGATCCAGGCGGGCTGAATCCCCGGTCTAAGTGTTGCATAAAAACAATCACCTCTCCTTCTTGAGGTTCAGGTGGACATTCCGATTCCAGAACTCGCCAGTGGAGAACCCTCTTTGAGGCTAAGGCACCAGTGGTGACATAACCATTAATCTGTGTCTCTGTGATCCGGGATGGAACCCAATTGCAAGCAGAAAATTGCTTCGACATTCCGGAAAGAGGAACTGAAAGTAAAAGTGTCAGTTTAAGGTGTCTAATTCAGTGTTAAACCGGAGAAGAATATTGTGCAAGTTCAGTTGGCGGTTTAAGAGAGGGCTAATGCTATATGGCAGATTGACTATTAAAGGGTTAAAGCGCCTGTAGGCAAAAGGGCTGGAATTCGAAACTTCTGCTAAGTATTGACAGAAACAGTTTTCACACAATGGTCAAATTTATTTGGATCTACCACACATCCGTAAAGCAGTTTTTATCTGTGAGTTCTAAAGGTGCTAAATAGAGCAGGGAAGGCCATGTACTCTACAGAGATAAAAGAATGATCTGCTAGCATTAAAAATGGACGTAGAGTACCTACCGCATGAGATCTACACTATTACTGGGTCAAAAATTATCGCGGCAGGTGGAAGAACAAAGAAGGATGAAGAACTGTGCGGAAGAGCTCGGGAACCCTAGAAACAGATCTAAAGACAGAGGAGAAAGGAAGTTTACCACTGCAGATCTACTGCGGTAGAAGGATGACAAAAATCTGGTCCGTTTCAGGTTGATGCAGCGGCCTTTGTTAATGCAGATCTCGAAGGTCGCGGATGGTGGCAGAGCTCCAGAGCTAAGGCATCGTGAGGAAGAAGAAGGCACAAGGGGAAAAGAGAGAAGGGCCCTCGGGCCTTATTTATAGAGGAGAGAGTAAAACGGCAGGCGCGGGAATCAAGGAGCCTGAAACGGCAGAATAAGTGCGCCTGTCGCCTCGATTTTCGGGATAACCATTAAGTGAAGGGAATATTTTTTAATTATTGCTTACAGAGATGATGTCATGATGGACCGTTGCTGCGTTCAGAGGATGATGTCACGGCGGTTTACAAAGTTTCAGGAGAAGACAATATGGCGGTTTATGAAAATACAAGAAGATGCCCGCAAGGAATATTTGAAGTGTTGAAGATTGACATGAACAAATTCAAATCAATCTGGGGCCTAATGTGGAGGATATAGCTACTGAGTATAAACCGGCCAGGGAGGTCCGGTTCACCCTTGACTATGTTGAAGCCCATGAAGATACGGAGATGGCGCTTTACTAAAATAAGCATAGAAGCCCGAAGCTCAAAGGCGGATTAGGGCCCATAGTGGTAAACCGCCATGACTATGTAAACTTGTAGTGTAAGTTAGGAAAGGAGAGACCGAGCCGGACACTTTGTATGAGTCGGCCTTGGGGCTCTGTAAACCGGCCGGGCGTCAACCTGTGTATATAAAGGGGCGACCCGGCGGCGGTTCAAGGACGACAGACAACAACTCGAGACTCAGGCAAGCGTGTTCCGCTCCCTGATCATCGAAACCCAATCAATCCCATCACAACTAGACGTAGGCTTTTACCTTCATCGAAGGGGCTGAACTAGTATAACTCCCGTGTCCCTTGTCCGGTTTAACCCCTTCAAGCTAACCCGTTGCGATGGCTCCACGACTAAGTCCTTTCACAAGGACATCTGACGTGATAATTCCACGACACTAACTATATGATTTTGTAGGGATGAACTTTCTTTTGCCATGTTATTTTGAGAAGACATGATTGCTTTGATTAGTATGCTTGAAGTATTACTATTTCTTTTATCAATATGAACTTTTGTCTTGAATCTTATGGATCTGAATATTCATACCACAATTAAGACGATTTACATTGAAATTATGCCAAGTAGCACTCCGCATCAAAAATTCTTTTTTTATCATTTACCTACTCGAGGACGAGTAGGAATTAAGCTTGGGGATGCTTGATACGTCTCCAACGTATCTATAATTTTTGATTGCTCCATGCTACTTTATCTACTGTTTTAGGCAATATTGGGCTTTATTATCCACTTTTATATTATTTTTGGGACTAACCTATTAACCGGAGGCCCAGCCCAGATTTGTTGTTTTATGCCTATTTCGTTGTTTCGAGGAAAAGGAATATCAGACGGAGTCAAAACAGAACGAAATCAACTAGAGAAGTTATTTTTGGAAGGAAACCCACCTGATGGACCTGGACCCCACGTCACAAGATACGGGAGGTGCTCACGAGGGTGGGGGGCGCGCCCACCCCCCTAGGGCGCCCCCCTGCCTCGTGGGCCCCCCGTAGCTCCACCGACGTACTCCTTTCACCCATATATACCTATGTACCCTAAAACTTCCAAAACAGAAGATAGATTGGGAGTTCCGCCGCCGCAAGCCTCTGTAGCCACCAAAAACGTCTCGGGAGCCTGTTCCGGCACCCTGTCGGAGGGGGATCCCATCACGGTGGCCATCTTCATCATCCCGGCGCTATCCATGACGAGGAAGGAGTAGTTCACCCTCGGGGCTGAGGGTATGTACCAGTAGCTATGTGTTTGATCTCTCATGTTCTCTCTCGTGTTCCCTCTATGGCACGATCTTGATGTATCCCGAGCTTTGCTATTGTAGTTGGATCTTATGATGTTTCTCCCCCTCTACTCTCTTGTGATGAATTGAGTTTCCCCTTTGAAGTTATCTTATCGAATTGAGTCTTTTATGAGAACACTTGATGTATGTCTTGGTGATCAACTTGCGGGTTTCGTGACATTGGGAACCTATGCATAGGGGTTGGCACACGTTCTTGACTCTCTGATAGAAACTTGGGGGCACTTTTTAAAGTACTTTTATGTTGGTTGGATGAATCTAAGATTGTGTGATGCATATCGTATAATCATGCCCACGGATACTTGAGGTGACAATGGAGTATCTAGGTGACATTAGGGTTTTGGTTGATTTGTATCTTAAGGTGTTATTCTAGTATGAACTCTATGATGGATCGAGCAGAAAGAATAGCTTTATGTTATTTTACTACGAACTCTTGAATAGATCGATCAAAAAGGATAACTTTGAGGTGGTTTCGTACCCTACCATAGTCTCTACATTTGTTCTCCGCTATTAGTGGCTTTGGAGTGACTCTTTGTTCCATGTTGAGGGCTTGTTATATGATATATCTATGTTATTATTGTTGAGAGAACTTGCACTAGTGAAAGTATGAACCCTAGGCCTTATTTCCTATCATTGCAATACCGTTTACGCTCACTTTTACCTTTAGTTACCTTGCTGTTTTTATTATTTCAGATTACAAATACCTATATCTACCATCCATATTACACTTGTATCACCATCTCTTCGCCAAACTAGTGCACCTATACAATTTGCCATTGTATTGGGTGTGTTGGGGACACAAGAGACTCTTTGTTATTTTGTTGTAGGGTTGCTTGAGAGAGACCATCTTCATCCTACGCCTCGCACGGATTGATAAACCTTAGGTCATCCACTTGAGGGAAATTTTCTACAGTCCTACAAACTTGTGCAATTGCAGGCCCAACAACATCTACAAGAAGAAGGTTGTGTAATAGACATCAGCAGCCGAGGAAATTCTCATAGAGGGAGACAAAGGCCGCAAGGTAGATGATGGCATTTGTAGGAAGGTGATGGAGCTGCGCACTGATGTAGTCGAGAAAAGCTCGGAAGCAGGGATGAGGAGGCATGGAGAATCCCTGCACGACATGAGTGACGAGTAGGACTCGCTCATCCTCCTGCAGCACTGGCTCAACCTCGCCCGCACCCAAGCGGCGCCACCCGTCACGCGGATGAACCCCTCCTATGTGAGCTCTTCCAACCGAGGTGACGTGACTCGCGACGGGATCGAGTCCCCCGACGTGCCCCCAGCAGCCGCGATAGGAAGCCCCCATTTTCTTCGCCTTCTCCACTTTTTTCATGGAGCCCTTCGCCATTGCAGCACGCTCGAGTGGAGGAGAGCGGTGGAGGAGTCGGAGTGGGCGAAAAGGGGATCTGAGGGCCAGAACGCTGCCCCCAAACCTTTTATATCTCCAGATAAAATCCTCAACTAAATATCCCACCATGAATCCCCGGATCGACGTCCCACGCGGCAGGGCTTTGTAGGATAGGCACAACACATGGCGGGGATCATGCATGAAAATCAAGGAGCCACGCCCCCCACTTTCCCACTGACGCACGAGGTTACCGCTTTAGCGCGCGAATGCACAAATTCAAATCCCGAGATTTCTGGACGAGTCAGTCCGATTGATCGCTAGCAATTCCTTTCCTAAAGGACGCATGTCAGTCCGACTGACCAGCCTCCACAGGGACCCGTGAACTCGGCCACGTTAAACACCTGATTGAAGTCTCGTTCAGGATTGTTATGTGACGAGCTTGACGCCTCTCTACGGGTTCACTTGGCCGTCTTGGTAGGCTCCAGGGTGCATGACTCGTAAACCTATACTCGTAGAAGGCCCACGATGGTGTTCCCCTGGGATAAGGAGTGGTGTCTCTCTAGTGAGTCGGACCATGCGCCGACGTCACAACTCGAGTTGTAATGGCATGCTCTCACTCGAGACCCTAGTCTATCTCCTCCGAGAGAAAAACGAATGCCACCTGGCTTTTTCTCGACAATCAGCAACACCCAGTCATCTGGATAAACCTAAAGTCCAAAATACGTTGTGTATTTGTCCAAGGAATAATAAATCACGGTTCGGAAACATATTATGGTTACCCCTATAGCACTTGGACTCAACTGAAGGGTCAGTTTCTTTGTCCTACGAAATCCAAACCGATTCAGAGGCTAATGATGTGGTCACCTATTACAGGTATGGTCAAGGACCCATCACCTGGGACCCGCATGGGGCCCATCACCATCATAGGTAGTTCCCTGGATTGTGCCAACATTCGGATGCATACATCAGGAGGTTCACTCTGACGGCTCTATGGCACTCGAGCAATCACACGTCACTCGGCGGATGGACCACTCGGACGTAGAGGACATGAGGACGTCATGGGAGCTGCAACGATCGAGGAATCCTAAGACATCCACTAAATAGAGTTATAACTACCGTTACCTATAACTTCTGTAGTAGAGGCTCATTATACAAGTAACTGAGTCATTCAATGAAAATTAATGCCTCGGCGGCGTGGGAGACACGGGGCTGCAGCGCACTCTATATAAGCCATACCCCCCTACACAGCTAGGCACGTTCAATCTCTGTAACGATATCCATCAAATCAAAGCAAGCCTCAGGGCACGAGACGTAGGGCTTTTACCTCCACCGAGAGGGGCCTAAACTCGTTAAACACCAAGTGTTACACCTGCGCCGTAGCCAGTCTCTGCCCCTTATTCGTACCCCTAGTACTCATTGTCAGGATCATAACCCCGACACCAACTGTTCTAAAATCTCCATGAAAGTGGGGGAAGTTATCATCATGCTGATCAATATACTTCCAGTCCAGCCACTTCATGTCACTGACTATTGGCTTCTTGTCAAGGCGCATAGTCTCATTGAAGTCCTAATGTTCTTTGGTGTAGAATCTGTAATCTACAACATTTCTCCTTTTGATGGAGTAGGGATCAAACTCCATTTTCTCAAGCCTTTATCCTTCCTAACCTTCATGTTCTCTGCCACCGGATGAGTGTCATTGTGTTCTGGCAGTCTACCTCGAAGCTTCATTAGCATTGGGGCATCATCCTCTTGTTCTACCCTCTCAAGAACTAGGGCTTTGTCTTTCTCATCACTAGATATGTTTCTAGTGGTCCTCCCCTTTGGCTTGGGGGCAGCAGCAGATTTGGAGGTAGTTGTTGCCTTCTTAGGCATAGCATCAGCCACAAGGTTTTGCTACTTGGATGGAGGAGGCTCAGCAGTCTCTGTCATATCATCTCTTAAATGTCACTTGGACAGATTCTTCTCACTCTCTTCTTGCCTGCAACCTTAGCCATTGATTTACTTCTAGATGGCCCAGTGCTTGCAACAGATCCATACTCTTTAGCTAGCACCACTTTCTTCTTCTTAGAGGTCACCTTCCTCAACATGGAGGTTCTCATCCTGATCATCTGAGTATTTCTTTTTCCTCATCCTGGTGGCTGCTTTTGGCAAACTTGGAGAACTCCTTTCTCCCTCACACTAACTAGCCTTTAGACTAGATCATGCATAAAAGATCAACACTTCGCTCTTCAGATCTATTTTGGCTGTCACCAAGGTCTGACATGTTGACACTTGCACCTATGAAGTAGAGTGGGTAGAGCGGAATAGATGAGCATCACAAAAACACAACATTTTCACAGAATCTTGAGTTAAACCTTCAGTTTTAGGTTTTCACGGAAATGATTTTGAAAATTCCTAGTAGATCATCTCGGCAGCACCAAAGCAATTACAGAGACATGGACACACGGTCTCAGTCTAATCGAAATGTGTTTTGGTTTCTCCAACATGCTAGGGTTCTACTGATATTTTAGATTTGGAACCAGCAATTCGTACAACTCGGTCACACCAAGTTGTACAATGTGTAATGGCCAGAGGACAATTTGGTGAGTCTGATTCTTTCTATTCGGTCTGTCCGAGATGAGTTATGCGCAAACCTAACACTAATTTTTTTTTACTCAAATCTACTTCTAAGGAATTTTGTTGGAATACAAATCTCAAACAGCGGGAACATTGTGGGCACAGTCAATTACTCCAGTGCACAAAATTAGAAATTAGAGGCACTAGGGGATCGAATCTCACCCTAACTTGGTAGAGATCCTCTACGGCGGCAATAGCAGTGAGGAATACCATTGACGGAGATGAGATCCAGCGGCAAGGGCGTGCTGGATACAAGTAGACGATCCGAAGACCATGAGCGACGGCAGCAACGGTGTGCGGGGGCGACATAACTATTCAAAATTTCAACGTACGGCCCATGCGATATATAAAATAGATCGGTGGCACCGAGATGAGTAACTACTATGAGCACATCAACTCGGTGGCTCCGAGAACTTCAAATCCGTTTCTCTGAGATATAATATCAAATCAGTCCAAGTGATTTCTGTGAGACCGAATTGTTGTGAGTTGGTCCATCCAAAGGTCACGTAGAGGGTTTTGGAGGTCAGCCCTAGTCGGATCGGTGGCTCTGAGTGCTCCTCTTACGGAGTGTCCAAAAGGAAGTTGTTTATGGTTTTTTGATATAGCAAGAATGAATTGAGACAAGTTGAGATTGATAGCTAAGGAAAGTTCTTAGGCATTCTTGTACATCCATTTAGCCAAATAAAACCATATCAATCAAACTAAAAATGGGTGTCCGAGAATGAGAAATATCATATCAACATGCTCACACAATATGATAGAAAATGAAATATGTGTCGAACATGCACAAACAACACTTAGCGATTACAGGGTCGTCAATATATGAGTATCTTGACTGAGGAGCCAAATGATAACATTTGATCATAGGTCATACTCATCATTTAAGCACAAGTTGGGTTGGCACTTTTACGTAAAGCATCAATGTGTTCACACCGTTGAATTGCTTTAGCTCAAGTCTTAGAGCAAAGCTCCCCCTATATGTGATGTACCCCCAAAGAGGGATGAAATAACCTTGGGTTTTATCGATGATGACTTCATCTTGATAGTGTAGATGTGAATGCTCAATGTTTATGGAGTCCATCAAGAGTTGGGAGCAATCCTTCGAGGTTTGCACTTCCAATACCTATATGGGTCAGTCCCACAATGAACAAAAAAGGATATCCATAGACATAGAGTGAAGTGCACATATGATCATGTCCATCAATGCATTGAATACCTTGTGCCTTGCCTTACCGACAAGAGTTTGTGACTCCATGAACTAGTGCAAGATGTTGAAGTTGGTCGCACAAGTTCTTGCCATAAATGAATATGAGTGAAGTTTGTTGGAGGAGTCACCCTCAAGAACTCTTTAGTTTTTCTTCTTTGGGACCCACATCAATTTTACGGGAATCCTTGGAGTTGTAGTAGAACTTGACGAGGCCTTGGAAATCCACTTGACCAAAGCTTGAGGTGGTTCTTCAAATGATTCAATCTCTTCTTTAAGCTTGTCCTTTACCTTTAGATTCTGGTCTTGTGGTGGAAGACCATCTTGATCTTGTGTTCCCTCAAAAGAAGTGGGGTCATACTTATCTTGTTTAGGAACAAACTTCTTCTTGGGGTATTGATCTCTTCTTCTCATTCAACTCCATTAGCATTGAACTTTCATTCAAAACCAATACCTTGGTTCTTCCTGTGCCTTCCTTTCTTGCGCACAATTTCCTCAAACTGCTTACTTCCGGTGAGGCTCTTGTAGACAACCTTTTCTATAATTCCTTTCAATATTTTTTTCTTGCTCAAGTGTAACTTGGCTAAGAATCATTAGTGGAATCAATAGAACTACTAGACGCAACAATATTGGATTTAGCATTGTTATTATTACTACTAGAGGTAGAACCTTTCTTACTCTTGTTACTAGCTTGAGTAGATTTAACTTGTGACATAAAAGTAGACAAGAGAAGACGTTTGGTAATGTAAGAAGAACTCTTCTTCCGAACATCATCATTGATCTCTTTAAGAAGCTCATGCTCTTTCTTTAGCTTCTCGAAGGGTAGCTTCTCATGAGTTCTTAGAAGTTCTCTATGATCTTCTTGAGTTGTTTCATGAGCTAACTTAGAGTGTTTAGTTCTTTAGTTAAATGCTCAAGCTCCTTCTTAGCATTTTCACTCGTTTCATCTTAACTATCATGATTACTAGCCATTTCATTATAGATCACATCACTAGTTATATCAACAAGCAAATCAGCATCAGCTAGCAAATCATCCTCATCACTATTGAAATTAAGATACTCGGAGTGTGATACCTTGGGGCCTTTAGCCATGAAGCATCTTCCAATTCCTTCACTTGGTGAATCAAATATGTCACGGGAGTTGGAGGATATGAGAGCATGTTCGAAAACACCTTCATCTTGACTATGGTCGGATTCAGAGTGATAACTTCTCTCGGAGTTGTTGTCGAAGTCGGAGACGAAAACCCATTCACCAACATGAGCTTGATATCTTCTTCTAGAATAGCTCTTGTTTGACTTGTATTTCCCTTTCGATTCCTTGTTTCTTCGAGAAGGTCTTTATTTATAACGATCATCTCTACTCCTCCTCCGTCTATGAGGTGATTCATATCTTCTACTCTTCCCTCTAGGTGAGTCTTCTCTTTTGGTGTGGGGTGTCGTACATCATTTGGATAGTGTCATGGTCTTCCATAGTTGTAGCAATTACGGTCATGATTGATGATCTTTACTCGTATTGCCTTGACTTGGATCTTCTCTCTTTCTTTCTGTTCTTGTAGAATTTGTTGAAGTTCTTCACCATTAGACTTAATTCCTAATTTGATAATAGCTTGTCATTTGAAGTTGTAGGAGCATCACTTGAACCTTTGTATGCACCACTTGACTTGTGGTGGAGCTCCTCCTTGTCCTTGAGTTACATCTCATGAACAACAATTCTTCCAATGACTTCTGTGGGATTGAGATCTTGTAATTGGGCATCATTTCGATCAAAGTGCACACAATATCATATTTTCCATCCAAGGCACTAAGGACCTTCTTGATGATGAATTTGTCGGTTATCTCTTCACTACCTAAGCCGGCAATCTCATTTGTGATGAGAGCAAACCTAGACTATATTTCAGCGAATCCTTCACCACCCATCATCTTGAACTTGTCAAGTTGACTTTGAAGAAGATCCAACTTTGATTTCTTGATAGACTTGGTGCCTTTGTGCATATCAACCAAAGTATCCAAAATTTCCTTTGCATTCTCGAGGCGGCTAATCTTGTTGAACTCCTCGGGGCACAAACCATTGAAGAGAATGCCACATGCTTGAGCGTTGTATTGCAGCATCTTCAATTCTTTCATGGCTGCTTCCTGATCCTATTCTTTATCATCCTCAAAGAATTCACCTTGCAAGACAACACGAACAATAGCCCAAACAGCGGGGTTATGACCAAGAATATGCATTTTCATCTTATGCTTCAAAGTAGCAAAGTTTGTACCATCAAAATATGGACCTCTACGGTGATAGTTTCCCTCACTAGACGCCATACTCTCCTATTATGAAACCAATGCAATGGGGACCAAAGCTCTGATACCATTTGTAGGACCGAAAGTATGTCTAAGAGTTGTGCATTTCAAAGTAAAGACTTTGCATATGAACGTAAAGGATGGATTGGAGATTTCAAATGCAATGAAGACACGATGATTTTTGGCATGGTTCCAATAGGTGGTCTCAGCAGACCTCTGGGTAGGGGGTCCCGAGCTGTGGTTCTCAGATAGATAGTAACAGGAACAGGGAGACGATGCTTTACCCAGATTTGGGCCCTCTTGATGGAGGTAAAACCCTATGTCTTGCTCTTGTTTATATTAATGGAGATGTATTGAATACAGAGTTGATCTACCTCGAGATCATAAGATGTGGTCTAACTCTAGGGCTAGGTGAATGATTTTGTGTTAATCTCTCCTCTATGGGCTAAACCCCATGGCTTATATATATATATATATGCCTGGTAGGGTATCTAGGGTTACAAGGTCAGTATCTAGGCGCAAGGCGGCAAGAGAAATCTTGGAGTACACGACAAGTCTTTGGTCGAGGTAGTCTCAATCACACCTCCTGCGTGCGGCCTCCAAAGTCCATCTTGAGTATGAATGAAGGCCCATCGGTCCAATCCAAGGAGCACAGGTCAACTGGGTTAGTACCCCCTAATCCAGGACACTGTCAGTAGCCCCTGAACGGGTCTTTGTTGCTGAAGAAGACATTGCTGGACTTCAGATCATGAGTCTTTGGCTCGACAGGCTAGTTCCTCTCCAAGTAATCTCCAGACATCAATAGTACTGCCAGGTGGACCCAGCCTTGCCACACGTGGCCCTAGTCCCATGACCTTGGTAACCATACTTCTATAGAGAAGCAAGTCACTTTATGGAAAAACGTCGAAGCGGTGGCCTCTTCCCCTTTATATTCATGGGCTAGTCGTGCAAATTTACCGCACTGGCCCAATCTAACTTTCTAAGTCAATTGCACAAGTGTTCCCCTTCTCTCAAGCCCATCCTCGAGAGTTTCCCATGGTGAGCAACGCAAGCTCCTCAAGGTGCCCTCACGGCCCTGTCAAAGGCGATTGGGGAAGTTGCGCTGTCTTGCGCCTTCATCCGGAGCACCTAGCCAAGCAAGATTATCTACCAGATTCAGATCTGACAGTTACCCACGCAAGATTGACATCCATAAGTGGTCAAGTATACGTAGAGAATCACCCGTCCCTCAAGAGCGCATGAGGGTATGTTTCTTCTCCTTCTTAGTGCGTGGTTTAGGGATTCCCTATTACCACTTCCTCCGAGGCCTGCTATAGTTCTATGGGATGCAGCTTCATCACTTTACCCACAATACTATTTTACATATTGTGTGGTACATTGCCCTTTGCAAGATGCACCTCGGAGGCGATGCACACTTTGAGCTGTGGCGAAGGTAATTCTGCATAATGCCTTGTTCCCATGCCGGGAAGTTATATAAGATCGGGGCAGCAAAGTTTTTCGAATTGAGGGAACTGAATACCCGCCTGGCACACCTCAGGAGGATACTGATGTCTGGCCGACCGAGTGGTTTTACACAGACGATGTCCCCGTCCTAGAGCCAGTTCGTCCCGGACTCCCCTTGTTTTCTATGGAGCCCCCGAAGAGGCGGTACAGCTGGAGGCCACATGGCCCGGCCTCATAGGAGAGTACCGAGGTAACAAAACTGGCGGCTGGCCTAACGCAGCTGGCATGCACCGGTCTAACCATCATTGGCTTAATGGCCACAACAATAGATGATACGTCTCCAACGTATCTATAATTTATGAATCATTCATGCTATTTTATTATCTGTTTTGAATGATTACGGGCTTTATTATACACTTTTATATTACTTTTGGGACTAACCTACTAACCGGAGGCCCAGCCCATATTGCTATTTTATTGCCTGTTTTAGTATTTCAAAGAAAAGGAATATCATACGGAGTCCAAACGGAATGAAACCTTCGGGAGCGTGATTTTTGGAAAGGATATGATCCAGGAGACTTGGAGTTCAAGCCAGGGAAGGTTCGAGCAAGCCAGGAGATAGGAGGGTGCGCACACCCCCCTTGGGCGCGCCCCCTGGGCCCCTCGAGGCTCCCCCGACCGACTTATTTCGCCTATATAAGTCCACGTACCCTAAAAACATCAAAGACGAAGATAGATCGGGAGTTCAGCCGCCGCAAGCCTCTGTAGCCACCAAAAACCTCTTGGGAGCCCATTCCGGCACCCTGCCGGATGGGGGATACCTCAGCGGTGGCCATCTTCATCATCCCGGCGCTCTCCATGACGAGGAGGTAGTAGTTCACCCTCGGGGCTGAGGGTATGTACCAGTAGCTATGTGTTTGATCTCTCTCTTTTGTGTTCTCTCTATGGCACGATCTTGATGTATCGCGAGCTTTGCTATTATAGTTGGATCTTATGATGTTTATCCCCCTCTACTCTCTTGTAATGGATTGAGTTTTCCCTTTGAAGTTATCTTATCGGATTGAGTCTTTAAGGATTTGAGAACACTTGATGTATGTCTTGCAGTGCTTATCTGTGGTGACAATGGGATATCACGTGATCCAGTTGATGTATGTTTTGGTGATCAACTTGCGGGTCATGAACCTATGCATAGGGGTTGGCACACGTTTTCATCTTGACTCTCCGGTAGAAACTTTGGGGCACTCTTTGAAGTACTTTTGTGTTGGTTGAATAGATGAATCTGAGATTGTGTGATGCATATCGTATAATCATGCCCACGGATACTTGAGGTGACAATGGAGTATCTAGGTGACATTAGGGTTTTGGTTGATTTGTGTCTTAAGGTGTTATTCTAGTAAGAACTCTTGAATAGATTGATCCGAAAGAATAACTTTGAGGTGGTTTCGTACCCTACCATAATATATTCGTTTGTTCTTCGCTATTAGTGGCTTTGGAGTGACTCTTTGTTGCATATTGAGGGGTAGTTATATGATCCAATTATGTTATTATTGTTGAGAGAACTTGCACTAGTGAAAGTATGAACCTTAGGCCTTGTTTCCTACCATGGCAATACTGTTTACGCCCACTTTTATCATTAGTTACCTTGTTGTTTTTATAATTTCAGATTACAAAAACCTATATTTACCATCCATATTGCACTTGTATCACCATCTCTTCGCCGAACTAGTCCACCTATACAATTTACCATTGTATTGGGTGTGTTGGGGACACAAGAGACTCTTTGTTATTTGGTTGCAGGGTTGTTTGCGAGAGACCATCTTCATCCTACGCCTCCCACGGATTGATAAACCTTAGATCATCCACTTGAGGGAAATTTGCTACTGTCCTACAAATCTCTGCACTTGGAGACCCAACAACGTCTACAAGAAGAAGGTTGTGTAGTAGAAATCAAGCTCTTTTCTAGTGCCGTTGCCGGGGAGGTGAGTGCTTGAAGGTATTATTATGAAAGCATGCCTCCTATTTATGATGATTATATTGATGAAAGTGGGTTTGGAAGAGTGTCAACTTTAGGAAGTAGTGATCCCACTATTTTGGAGGATGTTGAATCTTATTGTGATGAATATGAAAGTGGATTAGGAAGAGTGTCAACTTTACTTAGTGATGATTCCACTATTTCGGAAGAGGTTCCAATTGATTATGAGAACAAAGTTGCTATCTATGATGATTATTGTTATGACTTGTATGCTGTTAAGAATAATGAAATCCATGAAACTTGTCGTTCTGATTTTAGTTCTCAATTGGATTATGCCTCACATGATAATTATTTTGTTGAATTTGCTCCCACTACTATTCATGAGAAGAGTTTTGCTTATGTGGAGAGTAGTAAATTTTCTATGCAAGTAGATCATGAAAAGAATACTTTACGTGCTGGTTATATTGTTGAATTCATTCATGATGCTACTGAAAATTATTATGAGGGAGGAATATATGCTTGTAGGAATTGCAATAATATTAAGTTTCCTCTCTATGTGTTGAAAATCTTGAAGCTATGCTTGTTTTACCTTCCTATGCTAGTTGATTATTGTTCCCATAAGTTGTTTGCTCACACAATCCCTATGCATAGGAAGTGGGTTAGGCTTAAATATGCTAGTCATATGCTTCATGATGCTCCCGTTATGTTTCAATCCTTATCTTTTATGTGAGCATCATTGCCATCATCATGCCTAGCTAAAAGACATTAAAGAAAAGCACTTGTTGGGAGACAACCCAATACTTATACTTTATGCTTTTGTGTGTTAACATGATTATCCTACTGTATTAGTCATGTTTTATAGCTTTTGTTTCAATAAAGTGCCAAGTAAGACCTTTAGGATAGCTTATGGTGATAATTGTGTTGATCCTGCTGAGAATCAGAAACTTTTGTATCCGGTAAATTAGTTTTATTCATTTACAGAAACGTCATTTTGTTCCTATTCTTTTTGATCTGGATTTGTAAACAAATTTCTTAGTACTTCCTAATTTGGTAGGATTTTTGGAGTTCCAGAAGTATATGTTTGATACAGATTACTACAGACTGTTCTGTTTTTCACAGATTCTGTTTTCTATGTATTGTTTGCTTATTTTGATAAATCTATGAGTAGTGTCGGAGGGTATGAACCATAGATAAGTTGGAATACAGTAGATATTACATCAATATGAATTTAGAATGAGTTCATTACAGTACATAAGTGGTGGTTTTATTTTCTTATACTAACGGAGCTTACGAGTTTTCTGTTGAGTTTTGTGTTGTGAAGTTTTCAAGTTTTGGGTAAAGATTCGATGGACTATGGAATAAGGAGTGGTAAGAGCCTAAGATTGGGGATGCCCAAGGCACCCCAAGTTAATATTCAAGGACAACCAAGAGCCTAAGCTTGGGGATGCCCCGGAAGGCATCCCCTCTTTTGTCTTCGTTCATCGGTAACTTTACTTGGACCTATATTTTTATTCGCCACATGATATGTGTTTTTCTTGGAGCGTCATTTTCTTTTGTTAGTATTTGCTTCCTGTTATTTAGAATAATGTTTTGCATCTATATTTTCTATAAAAATGTCAAGGATAGCCTTTGCCATGCTTATTTTGCTAGTATACATGTTGCTGTTTGAAAACAGAAAGTTTACCGCTGTTGCAAAAATTCCCTAGAAACGTCAGGGCATGATATAATGTTGAAACTTTTTGCATAATGAGCTCTGATAAATCTTCTACAGCATAGTATTTTTCTCATAATTTTTGGAGTTAGGGAAGTATTTATACTCTTGCATTCTACAGACTATACTGTTTTGGCAGATTGCTGTTGTGGTTGCATTGTTTGCATATGTTTGCTTGTTTAATGATTCTATTTGAGGAGAGGAGTATTAAATATGCAGAGGCATTTAGTATGCAATTTTGAATAATAATTTTAGTGATTTGTTATAGTAGAAAATGATAAGGTTTTGCATTGGTTTGTACTAACCTATCTCACGAGTTCTTGTTGAGTTTGTTGTGGATGAAGCTTTTGATAAAAAGAGAAACCATGATATGAGAGGAATTAAGGAGACACAAAAGTTCAAGCTTGGGGATGCCCAAGGCACCCCAAGATAATATTTCAAGAAGTCTCAAGCATCTAAGCTTGGGGATGCCCCGTTAGGCATCCCACCTTTCTTCTTCAACAATTATCCGTTAGTATCGGTTGAGCCTAAGTTTTTGCTTCTTCACATGAGTTGTGCTATCCTTGCAATGTCATTTTATTTTGCTTTGCTTGCTGTTTGAATACAATACCAAGATCTGAAATTCTTTAATGAGAGAGAGTCTTCACATAGTTACATAATTATTTAGCTACTCATTGATCTTCACTTATATCTTTTTGGAGTAGTTTTTCATTTACTCGTATGCTTCACTTATATCCTATGAGTAAATTGTTGAATGAGTTGATTGTCATAAATCTGAAATTATATATGTTCCATTTGCTTATCCCATGGGGCGTAATGACTTCACACCTAAGAAGTAGAGGTTGTAAATTTATTGAAGGTTAGCAAACATTGTATTGGTCATTTGAACAATTCATGAAAGAATATTGAAGGAAGAGAGATTTCACATATAAATATACTATCTTAGGCATCTTTTATAATTGTGAGCACTCATTAAGTATGACATGCTAAAGAGTTGATGTTGGACAAGGAAGACAACGTAATGGGTTATGTTTTCTCACATCTCAGTTAAAGTATATTGTCATGGATCATTCAAACATGTTGAGCTTGCCTTTCCCCCTCATGCTAGCCAAATTCCTTGCACCAAGTAGAGATACTACTTGTGCTTCCAAATATCCTTAAACCCAGTTTTGCCATAAGAGTCCACCATACCTGCCTATGGATTGAGTAAGATCCTTCAAGTAAGTTGTCATCGGTGCAAGCAATAAAAATTGCTCTCTAAATATGCATGATTTATTAGTGTGAAGAAAATAAGCTTTATACGATCTTGTTATGGAAGGAGTAAAAGCGACGGACTGCATAATAAAGGTCCATATACAAGTAGCAATATAAAGTGACGTTCTTTCGCATTAAGATTTTGTGCATCCAACCCTAAAAGCGCATGATAACCTCTGCTTCCCTCTGTGAAGGGCCTACCTTTTACTTTATGTCTTTTACTTTATGCAAGAGTCAAGGTGATCTTCACCTTTCCCTTTTGCATTTTATCCTTTGGCAAGCACCTCGTGTTGGAAAGATCCTGATATATATATATCCAATTGGATGTAAGTTAGCATGAACTATTATTATTGACATCACCCAGAGGTGAATACGTTGGGAGGCAACACTATAAGCCCCTATCTTTCTCAGTGTCCGATTAAAACTCCATAACCATTAGTATTGCATGAGTGTTAGCAATTGTGGAAGACTATATGATAGTTGAGTATGTGAAGTTTGCTAAATCAAAGCTCTGACATAGACCCTTCCTGAAAATAAGATGAATTGCAATTGTTTAATGACTGAGAACATAGTTTGCTAGTTTTCAAGAAAGTTTATGGTCTATTCTTTAACAGGTGAATTGCTTGTTACTTGTACGTGAGAAGTTTTATGAGATGAACCACTGTTATTACATATAATCATGCTAGAAAAGGTGATTGAAATTATCATTTTTCAAACTTGTGCACCTGCTAGCATTCACACTTCATAAATTCTTTCTTTTATCATTTACCTACTCGAGGACGAGTAGGAATTAAGCTTGGGGATGCTGACACGTCTCCAACGTATCTATAATTTATGAAGCATTCATGCTATTTTATTATCTGTTTTGAATGATTATGGGCTTTATTATACACTTTTATATTACTTTTGGGACTATCCTACTAACCAGAGGCCCAGCCCATATTGTTGTTTTATTGCCTGTTTCAGTATTTCGAAGAAAAGGAATATCAAACGGAGTCCAAATAGAATGAAACCTTCGGGAGCGTGATTTTTGGAAAGGATATGATCCGAGAGACTTGGAGTTCAAGCCAGGAAAGGTTCGAGGAAGCCCCTGGGTGCACCCCCTATCTCCTGGGCCCCTCGAGGCTCCCCCGACCGACTTCTTTTGCCTATATAAGTTCACGTACCCTAAAACATCGAAGACGAAGAAAGAACAGGAGTTCCGCCGCCGCAAGCCTCTATAGCCACCAAAAACCTCTCGGGAGCCCGTTCCGGCACCCTGCCGGAGGGGGGATCCCTCACCGGTGGCCATCTTCATCATCCCGGCGCTCTCCATGACGAGGAGGGAGTAGTTCACCCTCAGGGCTGAGGGTATGTACCAGTAGCTATGTGTTTGATCTCTCTCTCTCTCTCTCTCTCTCTCTCTCTCTCTCTCGTGTTCTCTCTATGGCACGATCTTGATGTATCGCGAGCTTTGCTATTATATTAGGATCTTATGATGTTTCTCCCCCTCTACTCTCTTGTAATGGATTGAGTTTTCCCTTTGAAGTTATCTTATCGGATTGAGTCTTTAAGGATTTGAGAACACTTGATGTATGTCTTGCCGTGCTTATCTGTGGTGACAATGGGATATCACGTGATCCACTTGATGTATGTTTTGGTGATCAACTTGTGGGCTCCGCTCATGAACCTATGCATAGGGGTTGGCACACGTTATCATCTTGACACTCTAGTAGAAACTTTGGGGCACTCTTTGAAGTACTTTTGTGTTGGTTGAATAGATGAATCTGAGATTGTGTGATGCATATCGTATAATCATGCCCATGGATACTTGAGGTGACAATGGAGTATCTAGGTGACTTTAGGGTTTTGGTTGATTTGTGTCTTAAGGTGTTATTCTAGTATGAACTCTTGAATAGATTGATCCGAAAGAATAACTTTGAGGTGGTTTCGTACCCTACCATAATCTCTTTGTTTGTTCTCCACTATTAGTGGCTTTGGAGTAACTCTTTGTCGCATGTTGAGGGATAGTTATATGATCCTATTATGTTATTATTGTTGAGAGAACTTGCACTAGTGAAAGTATGAACCTTAGGACTTGTTTCCTACCACTGCAATACCATTTACGCTCACTTTTATCATTAGTTACCTTGCTGTTTTTATAATTTCAGATTACAAAAACCTATATCTACCATCCATATTGCACTTGTATCACCATCTCTTCACCGAACTAGTGCACCTATACAATTTACCATTGTATTGGGTGTGTTCGGGACATAAGAGACTCTTTGTTATTTGGTTGCAGGGTTGTTTGAGAGAGGCCATCTTTATCCTATGCCTCCCACGGATTGATAAACCTTAGGTCATCCACTTGAGGGAAATTTGCTACTGTCCTACAAACCTCTGCACTTGGAGGCCCAACAACGTCTACAAGAAGAAGGTTGTGTAGTAGACATCAATAAACCAAAGAGTCCAACCACTTCGGCAACATCATCACTTGTGCGAGTTCAATGGGATCGATGATTCTTCACGAAGCACGCGGGAGAGTTTCTACAACCAGGCAACCTTTGGGCAGGGTTGGACGACATCTACGAAAGGACAGCGGAGGACTTTGTCTGGCGATAGTTCTGCGATGGACTGTCCTATTAAAATCCAACTGACATAGTAAGTTTTCCCTGAACTCCTTGTTTACCTTGAGTTTGTTTTAATATCTGATCCGCTATGTGTCATCTCTTGAACAGAGGTGGTGACATTAGCTTGAGGGCATAAGTAGTCCGACACCTAAGTCAGAGCTGCACTGTCGAGCAGAGGACCCCCTTTTCAATGAGGACGAAGATCTAGCCCTTATTTATGAAGGGAAAAAGTTTTTCATGGAGAGCCTTGGTGGCTCAAGGCAGTTGTTACCCCTGACGCTCCAGGGACGAGGCTAGCGTCATTGGCAACTCTCCTTTCCTCTAATCGAAAGCGAGCCCCGTGTCCTCTAGCCTTCAGTCGTCTGACTTCTCCTCCAAAGGGGCGGCACTCCAAATGCCTACGCAGAGAAATGGCTCCATAGGAAAGGCTTCACGAGAGGCACAAGAAGCTCAAGCCGAGGTCACAGGGCGGGCAAAAGTGCCCCTTTGATTACCAAGTATTTCGGTTTTAACTTCTCCGATTATTCACAGCCAACCCTAGCCTTTCTTTGGAGCAACAAGGGTGAGGGCCACGGGAATTGTGGCTTGGCCCAGGGAGATGAAGCACATACTTCTGAGGGAATTGCCTCCGAAGCCGCTCAGCCCGAGGACTCGACGACTAGCTCAACTACTGATACATCTCCATTTTATATACTTATTCTAACGCTTTTACTCTTGTTTTAGACTCTAATTTGCATGATTTGAATGAAACTAACCCCGACTGATGCCGTTTTCAGGAGAACTACCATTGTGTTATTTTTTTGCAGAAATAGAAGTTCTCGGATTTGGACTAAACTTTTTGGAGAATTATTTTGGAATGAATAAAAAATACTGGAACCAAGACTCACTTGAGCCCCCCCCCCAGCTGCCCATAAGGCACCAGGGCAGGCCACCCCCTATGGCGTGCCCTGGTGGGTAGTGGGGCCCACGAGGCTCCGCTGACCCTAATTCCGATGGTATAAAATCCTATTTTTGGAGAAAAAATATGAGAGCAAGTTACATCGTGTTTTATGATACGGAGCCACCATCACCTCATGTTCTTCATCGGTGGCTAGATCTAGAGCCCGTTTGGGACTCCGGAGAGGGGGATCTGCGGTTTTCATCGTCACCAACCATCATCCATCACCAATTCCATGATGCTCACTGTCGGCAGTGAGTAATTCCTTCGTAGTCTTGCTGGTCGGTGAGGAGTTGGATGAGATTCATCATGTAATCGAGTTAGTTTTGTTAGGGCTTAATCCCTAGTATCCATTATGTTCTGAGATTGATGTTGCTATGACTTTGCTATGCTTAATGCTTGTCACTAGGGCCCGAGTGCCATGATTTCAGATCTGAACAGTTTATGCTTTCACCATTATATCTATGTTCATGATCCGATCTTGCAAGTTATTTGCACCTATTACGTGTTATGATCCATAAACCCCAAGGTGATAATAATTGGGATACTTTCTGGTGATGACCGTAGTTTGAGTTCATGTATTCACTATGTGTTAATGCTTTGTTCCCGTTCTCGATTAAAAGGTGGCCTTAATATCCCTTAGTTTCCTTATGGACCGCACCGCCACAAGAGGGTAGGACAAAAGGCGTCATGCAAGTTCTTTTCCATAAGCACGTACGACTATTTACGGAATACATGCCTACATTATATTTATGAACTGGAACTAGTTCTATGTCACCCTAGGTTATGACCTCTATATGATGAATATTATCCGATGAAATCACCGATCCAATGCCTACGAGCTTTTCACATATTGTTATTTCTAAGTTACTATTGCTAGTGCTACTATTACAACTACTACAAAAGTGTTACTGTTGTTACCATTACCACTGCTATTGTCACTACTATTATCAAACTATCATACTAGTGTGCTACTGATCACTTTGCTACAAATATTTAATCTCCAGGTGTGGTTGAATTGACAACTCAACTGCTAATACTTACAAATATTATTTGGCTCCTTTATGTCAAATCTATAAATTTGGGTTGAATACATTACCCTCAAAAACCGTTGCGATCCCCTAACTTGTAGGTTATCAAGACCTTTTTTGGCACCGTTGCTGGGAGGATAGATATATTTGTTGAGTCACTTGGGATTTATATCTATTTATCACTATGAAGAATCTAAAACAAACTAGAACCAAGATTTTTTCCTCTAAGACGAGGGGAGGTAAGGAACAACCATCTATCTTTGTACTTGATTCACCTTCTGTTTTGAATAGACTTGCAACGCCACGACCTACTATTAATTATGATATGTCGCAAGTGATTGATGATGCTACTTCTTCTATGAACGATGCTTATGATGAATCAAGTACCTTGCTTGATGATAATTGTCGATAGAACAGACCCAGGGCCTGTTGACCTAACTGTACACAGGCACAAGATCAAGATTGGGACACCAGAGCAAGAGATCAAGAGACTCGAAGAACCAACTAGCAACTCAGAAGGAACCAAGACTGAGGCAGAAGGACCAGATATTATCAAGAGAGAGGCCTCCTTTGCCGGGCAGGCGAGCCCGGCAAGGGGCGAGGCCACTCCCAGAAGAAGAGGACCAAGGCGTCCCGGCAGGACCTACCGGGACTCGCGGAGACCTGATCACCTCACTGACTACTCCGCCACGACCCACGTCGTCGATCAGTGCGGTGTCAAGACGCAGGATAATTAAGTGGCAGCCATTCGCCACATGGCGACCACTTCCTACCAAGCAAACCCACAGATGACACCCATCAAGTGACATTTCAAGCAAATAGGCGTGGAGCTGGCGAATTAACCCGACAGGCCTTGCCGAGCAACCAACAAAGTGACACTAAGCGGTGCATTAAATGCACGCTGTCAGCCTGCAGAGTTAGGTATGATAGCACTATTTTCTATCATATCGGTGTCTAATGACTAATTTACCATTGTGGTAGCCCCTTGATCTATAAAAGGAGGCCCATGGAATCGATTCCAGGGGTTGGAAGTTTAGACCGCTCACACCCCCGTACGGGCGTAGTCGCTGCAACCCTTGCCGGGCAAGTGTACTACGCACCACCTCTACCTTTTCCCATCAATCCACCAAAGTAGGAGTAGGGTTTCATGCCTCGTGGCGGCCCGAACCTAGGTAAAATTGCCTGTGCGATCCCTGTCGTGCTGCCTTATGTTGGTTGCTCTTTGTGCAACGCGGCGCCCCCCTGCCGAACCAGCAAGGGGCCGTCCTGGTCCGATAGGTGGCCATGGTTTCCCGCGACATCTATGGCATGCCAGGTAGGGGGACCGCTTGCGCGAACCTGAAGACGTAAGCAGCGTGTCATCTTCATTGCCATCTGCATCGTCGACGGTGCCATCGACCATGGCGCCCAAGAAGAAATCAGCTCCTTCAGCTCATCCATCCACCTCGAAGGCTCCACTACCCACGGCCTCCAACACTTAGGGGACGCGGAGACACACGAGGGAGCGAACGCTGCAGGGGATGTGGCCGGAGCAGGCGGCACCACCACCATCCCCCTCCACTACAAAAAAAGACACATCCGTGACATTTTGGGCCAAACGAAATTTTTTCTGTCATACTTATGACACTTCTATGACGATAATTGTGAAAAAACCCGGTATCATCATAGATGTGGTGGGCTCCTACTTCTATGACAAAAAATCATGACAGAAAATTTGATTTTCGTCCTGGGCGGGCCGGAGACGCAGCTGCATGACATTCTTTGGGCTATCCATGACGGGAAAAACCGTGGTAGAAGCGAGGGCGAGGAAAATTTTGGGGAGTTCACGGTTATAGTGGGTGGTCGGGGGCCGAGCGATGCACATTTCTCTCATACACGTACGCGCGTGTGCGCGAGGCGTTGGGCTCTAACTGAACCCGAGCGAGGCGTTGGGCTCTAACTGAACCCGAGCAATTGCACTAGCTACGTTACTGAACCCGAGTGATTCCTTCGCTACTGCTGCTAACTGAAGCCGATCGAACCCTGCTGCCTCCTTCCCTTGATGAACAATGAGTGTTGTTGGAGGGGTTTGGATGAACAGTTCCTGGTGGGGGTGGATGAACAAGACCCCGTTGTGTTGCCTCTGGATGAACAGGACCCCGATCGAGCCGGTTGTGGGTGGAGGAACAGGACCCCGTGGAGGGTTGGATGAACAGGACGACCTCGTGGAGGGCTGGTTGAACAGTAGTCGGTGGAGGGCTGGATGAACAATAACCCGTGGAGGGGTGGTTGAACAGGACCCGTGGAGAGGGCTGGTTGAACAGTAGCCGGTGGAGGAGCGCGCGGTGGAGGCTGTATGAATATGAGCCCGTGGATGAACAATCGCAGGTAGAGGCTGGAGGAGGTCGATGGTGGATGAACACTAGCCCGTAGAGGCTGGAGGAGGTCGACGGTGGAGATGAACAGTATCCCGTGGAGTCCCATTTTGTGGTATGCCACACCCCTCCCGATGAACAGGACCCCTGTTACGACCGTAGCGCTCCAGCACAAGTACATTTCCTCCGTTTTGCGGTACGCCACACCCCTCCCGATCAACAGGACCCCGTTTCGACCGTAGGAGGTCCAACGAAAGTCCGTTTCCTCCGTTTTGCGGTACGCCAGACCCCTTCCGATGAACAGGATCCCGTTTCGACCGTGGCCAGTCGAACACAAGGTCGTTTCCTCTGTTCTGCGGTACGGCATGCCTCGTTTCCATCGTTTGTTCCGTTCAAGCCCTCCCGATGAACACGGCGACGCATTCCGTTTCGACCCAGCCGGTTCGCTCCCCATGAACACGACGATGATGTAGTTTCTCCGCTCCGACCCAGCCATGTACACGAGCCCTAGACGTACGTATGTGTGAGTAGGCGTTCAAGACCCCGCCCGTATGTACGTATATGGCCGTATTTTCTTTCTTGCACCCTGGCCGTTGTACGTACGTGTACATGCTACGTGCGCACCTGTACTACGACCTCTGTTGGAAAAGGATGTGCCTAGGAGGCGCTTAGGCACGCCTAGGCGCTAGGCAATGGCCAAACGCCTCACCTAGGTCATAAATGGAGGTCTAGGCAGGGCAAGCAAGGAATTGCCTACACAAGCAATAAATCATGCCACATACTACATTAGTATGCCAAACGGGTTATATTCCAATGGTAGTAGATGGTAATTAACTTGTTTATATGCCCTAAACTAATATCAACACTTATATAATAATCACAAATACACTACGAGTAAAAACTACATTACCGCATAGGCTGTGCCTAGGGCGCTTAGGCACCGCCTAGGCACTAGGCGAAGGCTAATTGCCTCGCTTATGCCTACCGCTTTTTCCAAGCTTGACTACGACATGTGCGCGCATCTACTACGACACGTGCATGCCTCTACATCGACCAGTATGTACGTACACGTTCGCCAGAATGACAATGCTACGTACGCTTCGACCAGGTGGGTCCCGACTGTCAAGCACTTTCTTCCGTGCGAAGATGTAGCTGGTGGGTCCCGGCAGTCAGTGGTGAATCGTTTTTTTGCCCGTAATATGGATGCACTTCCTTGCGTGCGAAGATGTAGCTGGTGGATCCCAACAGTCAGGGGGAGAAAACATTATTTTTCATGGTAAAAAGGATGCAGTTGCATGCATGCCTCCATGGGCGTGGTGCGTCCCCACTATGAGCCTCTCACGTACAGTCATCTTCCGATGACTCTCATTTGTTGACCACGTTGACCACACCGTGTTGAGCGCACCAAGGCTGGTGGACGACGGTGAGGCCCTAGACTGGAACGACCCAGAGATGGGGAAGACGCGACAGTGGAGTCGCAAATGGAGAGGAGTGGGAAACTTGATTGGTTTGGGTGCGCGGCAGCACTGCCGCCCACGGTCCAGCTGCTAGAATCATTTGTTGATTAAGTTGACAAAGCCCTGCGTACACGTCTTCTTAGTAGGCCCACAAGTCAGTCACCAAATCTGCCGGGTCGCAGCTGTCATCGGGAGGAATAGTTTTTTCGCATAACAAGGAGGCACTTCCGTTCGTGCGAAGATACAGCCGGTGGGTCCCAACTGTCAGGGGGAGGAAACAGCTTAATAAGGAGGAACTTTCCTTGCATGCGACCATGGACCTCGTGTGTCCTAGGCGTCAGGCTCTCACGTACAGTCCTCTTTCGATGACTCTTGTTTGTCGACCATGCTGCACCGAGCGCAGTGAGGCGGTGGACGATGGTCAGGCCCCAGACTAGAATGACCCGGAGATGGGGAAGACATGGCAGCGGAGTCGCAGACAGAGAGGAGTGGGAAACTTGACTGGTTCGGGTGCGGGGTGGGCCAACACTCGGCAGAGAATAACAGGAGGTGCGGAGTGGAGGGATGGCCTGGCCGTCGGCGGGGTAGAGTTTCGCTGCGAGGCACGCAAAACAACGCCGCTGGACGCCGGAGGCTGGAGCAGGCGGTCCCGGCAACATTGAGGGAAGAAGACGAGAGATTGAAGTAGAATGTCAGGTGTTGGATGTAAATCCAATGCCTTGCTTAGGCTTTGACCTACCGGCCCACATGTCAGCCAGTCCATTTGTTTTTGTAGTCCATTTCGTGGGTTGGGTGAAATAACGATGTAGCATCTATGTAGCCCGTTTATATATATGGTAGAATTTAAAGCCCATTTGCATTTTTCTCGAAATCCACGGACTTGCTGGGCTGGGTGAAAATATCATGTTGGGCTGGACGGAGAAATGCTATAAAAACATAAACACATGATTGCACGTCTATTACTGTATAGTAAAAATTTTGCAAGCTTATGTACACAATCACTAGGAGTTAACTTGCCAAGTTATATATAAACAATTATTATTATGATTTTGTAAGAACTTTCAATTTACGAAATAAAATATCATTTTAATTTGATGAGTTAATAGGACGTGGGGTATTATTCTATTTTAGGCTAGATGTGGGACTGTTGAGTTGGTTCTAGGGAAAAGTACTGGGAGAAAACTCAGTTTACATCGAAAAAGAAAGTGGAAGAAAATTCAGATATAGGATTAATGAAAACAAAAAATAAAGGAAGTGGGAAGGTCTATAAAATGGTTGGACGAACGACAGGTTTAACAGAACCTTATGTTTTGTATATATATAGGGTGAGTCTATTCTAATAACACCCCTTAAGACCTTATTCTGCTAACAAAACCTTCTTATTCTGCTAACAATTCGGCACTGCGAAAGAAACCCAAACCGAACCTCTTACGCAATAAAAAAGAAGGAACCACCCACAACCCACCCCCGCACTACTGCCCATAGTCAACGGGGCACCCCCACCTCCTGATCCAACCACCACGCAGTGCCCCGCCCCGGCAACCAACCACCCCACGTCGCCCGCCGCCGGCCATCACCCAGTGCCACCCGCTGCCCGCCCACTCCCTCGCCTCCCCACCTTCTTCTTCGCCACTAGCCGCCGTGCTGGCCGCCGTGCCCACCCCCTACTACTACCTTCTTCCCCTGTAAGCACAACCCGGGCGCGAGGTCACCAGATCCGACCCTCCCT
>NC_041387.1:287285256-287359903 GCF_002162155.2 Triticum dicoccoides | reverse complement strand
CCGAGGCCCCTGCCAGCCGCCCCACCCCAGGCCCCTGCCGCTCCGCTGCTCTACAAGTCGCCGCCGCGCCACCCCTCCCGAGGCCCCCACCAACAAGGTCTCGTGCGCCTCCCACCGCTCCCCATGCAAGCTCCGTCCGACCCAGTGCTGCTCGGCCGCTCTCTGCCATTGGTGGCGAGCCCTGGCAATTGGATCCGGGACCCTTCCAGCATCGGAGCTCCCCACCGCCCCGTTCGATCCCGACAGTTTGTTCTCGAGCCATGCGCCGGATCCGTTGATCCCGATGGTTCCTTCCTCGAGCCACAAGTCGGATCAGACCGGCGAGAAGGAGCTAGCCACTGGATCCACTGATCTCAGGGGGCGTCCACGCACCTGCGTGCAGTTTAGTTCCCCCAGTGATGTAGTTTGTCGTCATGCCGTGCTGCAGCTCTGCATCGCTGCGTGTGCAGTGCACAATCGTGGCTGCTGCATCTCGGCAGCTCGCCCCCGTGCATGGTCACCACCGCCGTGCAGTTCGGCCAGAGCTGCAGCTCTCTCTCCTCACCTCATGCAGTTCACGGTGAACGACAAAGACGATGGCAGCGAGGTAATGCCATCGACACCCACACCCACCATCGTTGCTAAACTTGTCGATTTCTTCTGAACTTCTGCTACTTTGAACACTGACGCGAATGTCTGAAACTTTCTATGTGCAGAGCGACGAGTGAAGGGGCACGCCAAGCAGGAATCAGGGAGAGGGGGTTTCTGCAACGTGGCAGTTGCTGCTCGGTTCTAATGCCACCGATCGTTGATGGATGTTCTGTACCCCCCACTCTCAAATGAAAAAAGTTATGGTCCGCTGTTAGCTAATACTGTTTTTTGTTTTGTTCTTTTGTTTAGAAAAAAATCAAGTGGATTTCAGTTAGCTATTGCAGGAGAAGACAAAAAATGCAAGATTTAGTTTGTAATTGTTGAAGAAATCTGATGTAGTTCGTTTGTGTGATGACTTGTGATTCGCTATGTAAGAAGAAAATGGAAAACCCACGAGGAAGCCCTTCTTTTTTAAAGAGCACTTCACTTGTGATGATTTTGTTTAGAAAGAAGTTCATTTCGAATTGTGTTGTGGTTCATTTCCCTCGACCGTGCGGTTCGCTTATTCACACATGCATAGCTCGCCAATGTGGAAACCCGAAATGAAAAATGGTAGATAAACGGAAAAAAAATAATGTCGTTCACTTGACCATTTGATGAAGTGCGCTTTTTCAAATGAAGCAGCGCGGTCGATTGACTGCAAAGAAAAAAAATGTGTGTGCACCTCTTACAAGACATTGCAGTGCGGTTTGCCCTCGAATGCAATCACTTTGTCGATGAAATAAAATACGAAAAAGGCAACAAAAAGTCATGAGGTTCACTTTAAGTTCACGTCCGACAGGAGGAAATAATGAAGTTTGTTTGACCATCTCATGCAGTGCGATTTTCAGACTGAAGCAGTGCGTTCTATCGTTCATAAAAAATGACAACAAAAATCTCACAAAAGCTCATCCAAGAAAATTTACGCCTGACAAGAAAATCATGAAGTTCGCTTGACTCTCTCATGCAGTGTCGTTTTTCGTCCGAAACAGTGCATTCTTCTGTATTTCATAAAAAAATGACAACAAAAACTCACAAAAAGCTCATCTGAGAAAATTTTACGCCCGACAAGACAAATCATGAAGTTCGCTTGACTGTCTGATGCAGTGCGATTTTCTGTCAAAAGCAGTGCGTTCTTCTATCTGATAAAGTACACATGAAGATTTCGGTGTCGCAAAAAACAAAGTGTTCGCATTTCGATAATTTTAAAACTGCCCTTAAACCGTAAGGAATTAGAGAGAGCGGTCTACATAAAAAATTGTGTCTCGTCGATATCTTTCCAACGGCATATCATTTGAATCATTTCGGTCAGTGGTTTGTGAAAATTTCGCGAAAAACGGCCGCTGCCACTCATCGTCAGCCACACCATTTTCAAAATTAACTAAAAACTGTAAGGAATCTCAAAAACAATTCTACATATGAAAGTTGCGTCTTGTCCATAGCTTTCCAACGACGTATTACACGCCTCGTTTACATAAACGGTTTAAAAACTAGAGCGAAAACAGTACCGAAAATTGCAAAAATTTCAAAAAAACGTAATTCCGCGATTTAGTAAATTTGAAACTGCTTTTAAACCGTAACGAATTAGAGAAAATAATAGATATGAAAAACATGTGCCTCGATGATATCATTCCAACGGCGTATCATTTGCTTTATTCTGATGAGCAGTTTAGAAAACAATCACGGAAATACGCTCGCAGCCACTCATCATCCACCGCACCATTTTAAAAACTGCTCTTAAACCGTGAGGAATCTCGAAAAATATTCGACATGGCGAAGTTGCGCCTAATCCATAGCTTTCCAACGGTATATTATACACCTTGTTCTAGTAAACGGTTAACAAATTAGAGCGAAAACAGTACTGGAAAAACACTGGTGCAGTTTTTTCCGACACGAATTTCACTAGTCTCTATTGCAGTGCTCTTGCTATAGAAACTGCAGTGCTCTCGCGTTGAGCGTGCAGGGCGGAAGTATTATCAGAATAACTATTCTGTTAATATTAGCATAATAGATCGGCTGTATATATATATATATATATATATATATATATATATATACTATTATAGAAGGGAAAACATAGGTTCAGTTTTGCATTCTTATAGAAAAATAGAACTGAGCTGTGCGTCGTCTTGAAAAAACAAACATAACTTGGGTTGCTGATGTTATAGACAACCTAGTTTGGGAGGCCCAAAGGCCGCTTGATCCGAAAAAACGTTGAAACATGTCGTGGGTTGCCCATGTTAAACAACAAAACCTAGGCCATGGACCTGGTGGGCACCGGACTATCAGCCTCTCAACAAACAGCTGTCTCCCGATTCCTCTTGTTTTGCTGACCATGTTGGGAACAACAGACGGCGGCGCCGCAGTGAGAGTACCAAGGCGGAGGACAACGTCGAGACCACGGACCGAACGAACCGGAGCGGGGGAAGACGCAGGCGGAGGGGAGTACGAGGGTTGACGTGTTCGGGTGCAGGGTGGTCAGTGGAGCTCCTTGGTATCATTGTCTTCTTTCATGTTGGCATAGCAAGGGTTGATGATGGTCTCGTCGAGGTCAATCATTGAGTCCTTCTCCTGCCCGTTGCCGATGATCTTGTATTGCTTCTGGATGTCGACAAGCTTGTTGCACCAGATGGCCGAATCATCGTGTTCTTCCTTCTCTCCACTGTAGCGAAGGTGCAGTTGGCGCTGCCAGTGAAATGGGCGAATGCTCCAGAACCTCTGATTGCCCTACAACAGTGGTAGACGAGAACCTCGTCCCGCGCGCATACCTGGGCGACCGTGATCCGCTGGTCCCTGTCAGGAGATGAATGGATGGGCATAAGGTCTAGTCCTACGACCTTATGCTTTCTCGTCTTGTAGGTACTGCTTGAACTCGGTGACGCAGAGCTTCACCGAGTCTGGATCCTTGGTGTACATCACATTCAACTTGGTGCCGCCATGGGACTGAATGGAGAACTCAAAGGTGAATTCCTTTCTGAAGGCATATCCAGCAGGCTTACCCCTCGGATTGCTATTGGAGTCTCTTCAAGTGAACGAGTGAGTAGGCGGCAGCAGCAGTTCGTTTTTCAGCTCTTGGGGAACTAGATTCAACAATAAACTGAGTGTGTATAGGCGACAACAGTTACTACCCCTCCCTCTCCTGCTGCACAGCCGTCGGAATATGCACCCTCGGCACATTCAAACGCCTCCATTAAGAAACCTATTCCAGCCACACACGTCGGTTCACGAGCGGGTCTGTATTGGTACTGTAATAACAAGTGTTAGTGGTCACTTTACTTAAATTTAATTAGATTTAATTAAAATGTATTCTTAAAACAAGCAATGCATTGACTCATTCTATCAGTGCCACAGGATCAACATGCACAACAATTAGAAATATTATTCTCAGGACGCACATTATCACCACATTTTCCGCACTTTCACACAGACAATACTACCAAGTTGGAATAGTTTGTTATGGTTGCTGTCCTCTGCATCATCATGCCGTGTTTCCCAGCTTGCAGGATTCAGAACCAACAAATAAGATTCAAATAATAAGTACAACAAAGATGCCTACACATCTCATTGATTCCCAGGTTGCAAGATTCAGAACCAACCCATTAGAGAGTTTTGATAAAGTGAATATCAGGATTAAATCCATCTTGGCTAGCCATGTCATACAACCCAAGAACTTGGCGAATGCTCTTGACCATCACAACATCTGTAGTAGAGTATTCCTGTTTGCACGATAAGAAAGAGCATGGATTTAGGACTCTAGCAGCCGTAGAGATGGTTGTACAAACATTGGTCTTTTCTTTTGGCCACCAATTCTATCTGTGATCCTGATGCGTCAATCTTTGACGCATCCGTTGAAATTACTATAATAGTGGCACTAGTTGAAGCAAACTTTATTTCCAAAACGAGAACAGATTGCGATAGAGTAGCTTTATTTAAAAAAATACAACGTTGGCACAACATGACAAAGCACAATCATGTTGATAAAGGATAGTACTGACCGGTGTGAGGGGCCCTATGCCTCCACGACTCGATCTAGTGAACCTGCAACTCCACTCGGATGAGGTCAACCTGCAGCTCCATGATTCAATTCATGTGCCTTTTTCTGTAGTTCACCTAAAATGAAGCAAATATTGCATCATTCAGCTAGCAAGACGTACTTACTCTCGTGAGCTAGCAGGTTCTTCTTTAGTAGTTGCACTAAAATTGAGCAACATTAAGGTTGACTGTCCTGCTCATGTAAGGTGCAACTATAATTTTCTTATCCTTTTGTGAAGTTCCACTAAAATAAAGTGCCATTGTGGTGATAGTGAAGACTCATCTTGCAAAGGCTAATAAAATGTTACACGAGATTACCAATAGAATTTGACGGAGATTTTTGGAACTCCAGTCACCATTTTGTCAGTTCCACCAAAATTGAGAGATATTGCCCACGTGACATTTTAGGTTAACTGCACAAGACACTCATTCCAAAAAAAGTGTTTTGTGCAGTTCACCAAAAGGTCACAATAGCAACAAGGTGAAATGGATATCCCTATCGGCACAAAAAGATAGAAAGTAAACAGTTGCTGGTCAATAAGAATATACGAAACATACATGAAATGAAAAGAAGCATCTTAATTATGTTCTTGGTAATCATGCAAGGACAGTAGAAATTTTAGAACATCGACAATGCTTCATGTTACCGAAAGCATTACGATTAACTAAGACATTCGTCAAATATGGGATTACTTTAATGGTGGCATTGCTTGTTTACCAGATACAGTAAATCAACAGTAGCTAAAGAGTTGGTTTAAGGGCATGGGACCGGGGGGACACTAGCTCACTCAGCAGCATAAAGAAGCAACTTACTTATCATACTGGGGAAAATAGCAGGAGTACCATTTGTTAACACAGTTTAATTGCATCATATCACTGGAGGCATTAGATTAACAATAACACTAGTTAGACATGTCCTTAAGGTAACAGTGTGATCGCTTCATTTTACATGCGCCCTTACATTAACAACAACAAAAGGTTGGTATAAGGACATGCAATAGTGGACGCATCAACACAATGTACCTACAAGGAGGCATAAAGCGGTGATGCCGAGTTTGTTCATGCTCTATGAGGGTAACAAATCTAATCCTGGAGAACTTTTACTATGTGAGGGCAGCAAATCTAATCCTGGAGAGCTTTTACTATGTGAAGGCAGCAAATCTAATCCTGCAGACCTTTTACTATGTGAGGGCGGCAAATCTAATCCTGGACATACTCTATTGACTTGTCCACCAGCCACCACTTTCAATCCTTTTTAACCAATAATAGATCTGTTCCTTATCCAGTTTGTACTGAGTTTTCCCATTATGTCCCTTTTGAACCAAGAGACCAGTTGGGTATCTCGTCTCTACTACTTTCCCCCTGTTATTTCCTCTTTGAATCAAGTCCTAGATTCATGCTACAATTTCCCCCCTTCTTCGTTGTTTGAACCAAGTCCTAGATTCGAATGCATGAAGTAGCTTTACCTCTAATAATACTAAAAATTTAGGTGGATTTGGAAGAGCTGATGGAAGTAGAAAAAGATGCACATGCAGACACGTGAGGAGCTGGGGCAGTAGAGCAAGGCCGCTTTCGAAGAACTTGTACCTGAGGTTCATCGGGATGTCGGCGGCGGCAGGTCTGATCTGCGCATAATATGGCAGGGAGGAAGAAGGGTCGGAGGACCTCATGAGCCGGCGCTATGTCGGAGAGAACGGCACGGGCAGAGGATCGGAACCCGCTGGCAGCTGTGGGTTTCCTCCCTCGCGAGCGATGACTACGTGAACGATGCACCTTTTAGTCCTCTACACAAACCGGCCGAAGGGATTCGGACGGATCTGTGACCAGCGGTGAGCAGAGAGAAAATGTTGCTACCGCTTTCTTGCTTAGATCTAGAGAGGATGAGAGAATGAAGAGAGAGCAGCCCTAGTAAAGCAAGCGTTCAGGCCCCTGCGTACATATATAGTGGAGTGATTATCTTTTTCTCTCCACAACAAGCGTTTCAATTTGTGTACGTGGCATTAAAGAAAAGAAACTCTCTTTTTAAGGTGACTAACTGTACGACTCCTACTTATTACTAGTAGTACTACTATTGTTCACTTGTGCTCCCCGGCCCTCCATTCATTGAACAACCCCATGGGTGAATAAACATACAGTACTAGTATTTATATAGAACGAACAAGCTCGAACTATTTTCGCATAGTTAAAAGTTGAGGGTGGGGCTTTTTCGGGCAGTCGGCGCGGCAGTTTTTGGGTCGGCGGTTTGACAGAGAGGCGAGGAGGGTGAGGGAGTGGCCGATTCAAACTTACTGCTGGAAAGGTCAGGCTAAGCGATTTGACGGCGTGTTACTGCTGGAAAGACTTGTGATATGACTACTCAATATAATCATGAATTACTGGCGCTACGACCGGGGTGATGCCCCGCTTCCGTTCTCATTCTAATCTGGTGCATGACACATCGACCTGGATGCTGGCTCTCCCACATGTCGGAGAAGTACGCAGTAAGAAGGAGCAAAGAGTGATGCAGTATATACTACTACTACTACTCATGTCGGAGGAGTGCGAACCATGGCAGCCCCGTGAACCAGCAGTAGAAAACAATGTGGTGATATGGCCATAAAAAACAATGTGCTACGGTCCAGACTGAACATGTACAGTACTACTCTTCTTTGATTGGATCCCTGAGATAGAGCTAGTTTGAGTTGAAATAGCCTCAAATTATCAAAACAGGAGGGGTTAGTTTGAGCTAGTTTGCTCTAACCCAGATAAAAAACTAGCCCGATGGAGAGGTTCTAATTAGGTTAGTTATCCTCGGGCCCACTAAAAGAGAACTACAAAAATATCCCCTGCCCGCACAAGATCGCTCCCCCCCCCCTCGCACGACTCCTCTCTGTTCCCCATCGGGCCGCCCGCCCAAGCGCAGCTTGCCCTCTCTCTCCTCCGGCCACCCTCTCCCTCTGGCCTCCACCGCCCTACTCTGGCAGCCCTCTCCCTCCGGCCTTCGAAGGTCGCCCCGCTCCCCCTTCACCGGTCATTTTTCTCCATCTGTCGTGCGCGGCGGCGGTGCATCTACCAGGGAGGTCGCGAGAGGGGTAAGTTTGTTCATTCCTTCTCTGTCTCATAGCCATATCATTGATCTTGCTTGCTCTAGCGCTAATTCTTATTTGGAAAAGTAGATCCTGATCAAACTTGACATAGATTTGTGGTGCACGCATGGAATTGTTTGATGTTGCTTGAGGAGGTAATAAATCTTTCTAGAGGCCCAAAGATTTAGTTCACCTTTCTAGGTATTTCAGTTTCAGGCTTGCATTATTTCTAGAGGCCCAAAGATTCAGTTCACCTTTCTAGGTAGTTTAGTTTCAGGCTTGCATTATTTCAAGAGGCCCAAAGATCCAGTTCACCTTTCTAGGTATTTCAGTCTCAGGCTTGCCTTATTTCTAGAGGCCCAAAGATTCATTTCACCTTTCTGGGTATTTCAGTTTCAGGCTTGCATTATTTCTAGAGGCCCAAAGATTAAGTTCGCAGACGGCGGCAAGTTGCCCTGCTACCCATGCCGGTGTCGACCTCAACTCGCAAGCACCAATGTCGGAGGGGTTCCTGCAGCTTGGGCTCTACAAAGCCTTCCTCCAGAGTGACGATGACAAGCTCCTCCCTAGGTGCGTGAGGGCCTCTGGGCTCCCTCCCTATCGTGAATGACTTCCGTGATGAGTTAGCTCATACTTTGTTTCATGGAGTGTATTTTTTTTGTGAAGCTTGATTGACGACTTGTATGTTTAAGTGGGATATCTCATTTGTATGGACAAAGTAAAATTTATCATGTTTTGCATGCTTGATTTGTAAAGATGGTTCATTTATGTCAATTGTGAGCGGGAGGAGGCCACACAAGAGCCGGCCACACCAAATCCGGCAGGAAATAGGGTCCAAAGTAGTCAAATGATTGAGAAAGAGCATTTATAGTCAATCTAACCCTGCCATCCATACACCTCTTTGGTTTAGAGTTAGTTTAGGGTTAGTTCAGGGTTAGAATCTAACTCTAACCTCTAACTGAGTTAGAGTTCTCCTCGTCTTGGTTCATCTCCATCATAGTTTCCCCATTCCTGTGTTTTCAGTATCCTGCAAATCAAAGAGGCACCTTTTTTGCGGGAAAAATCAAAGAGGCCCTTAGACTGGTTTAGGTCTGGTCATTTTCTGTAAACGTGTTATGTCCAAAATTTAGTGAACGTGCTCCGGTTTCTACGAAAATAATCCGGTTTCATGTAGTAATTCATTTATTTATTTATTCTTCTGTGGGGGGTTTGCATGTAATTCATGAGGTCTGAAATATAAAGTACCCCAGAATATGCTCCAAGTCGTCCATGCACTATGACCCAGATACTCTATGTCCCACATGTCGGGGAAAGGGAGCACGTGGAAATAGCCTAGGAGTACATATAGGAGGATAAATGCGTGAAAAAAAATGTATTGTGAAGTGTAGCTGCAGTTCGAAAAGGAGACCTAAAGTGATGACCGCTATAGGTCGCACACACCCAACTAGTGGTACGAGACATACGACTATTTTTTCCCTCAAAAAAAAGAGGTACGAGTGCTCATTACTCCTATTCTATCAACACGAGTCCCATCTGACAACAACGTCCATGCTACAGCTAGCTCTCCTCCCTTGTTTTTCTCTTCTAATTCAAAACTCGATCGAGGCCCGGTGGGCAGGGTCGGTTTGCTCAACTGCGGCCCCACTTCACGGTGAAAACATTACGACTGGAATAAAAATGCCATATACTCACTCCATTCCTAAATATAAGCCTTTTTAGATACTATTTCAAATGGAATACAACATACGGATGTATGTAGACATATTTTAGAGTGTAGATTCACTCATTTTGCTCTGTATGTTGTCACTTGCTGGAATCTCTAGAAAGACTTATATTTGGGAACGGAGGGAGTACTATACTAATAAAACATTAAGGCCATGAGGCGATGTAGTGCTGGTTACAGGAGGCAAGAAGAAGACATGCATCCGTCGACGATGTCCACCTCCTTGACTCAAGGCGCCGGCCCACCGAACGGTGGCTAAGTAGCAGCGGCTTTCGTGGCCAGGTCGATGTGCTCCTGAACAATGGCGTCCAAAGATTCCAGCCGCTGGAAGAAGGCCAACGTCTTTCTGTCCTCGCTTGCCTTGTAGTGGCCTATGTAGACGATTTCCTCGTAGACATGTATGTGCAAGTCGATGTTTTCTGGCATTGCGAGGCGCTGCGCGGCAAGCACGACCTTGAGGTGCACATTCTTCGTCGTGACCTCCGGCACCTGCAGGGCCACTAGGGGTTGAAAGAGTTCATCACCATGGAGGCCGATGAGGGTGGCAGGCAATGAGGAGCCTGGGCGCGCTGGCTTGAGCAGTACGGCAAGGTCGTCTGCGTGCTTCTTGACGATCGTGAACTTGCGGATGGAGTTGACCATCATGTCGTCCATGCGAGAGGCGAAGCCGGCGTCGGCAAGGGCTACGATGCCGGCGGTCGCCAGGACTGTCTGGAAAAGTTGTGTGGTGCGGGGCCGCAGGCTGGCACCTTGGATGATTTGGCACAGCCGACTTTCAATCGCGTCCATCGCCTCCATAGGTGCTTGTGGCTTCTGGTCACTTGGTCTTGGATTGGAGTGAGCAGTGTTGCACAGAGACTAGGAGTAGATGGATTGGAGTGGTGGGGCGCCTTTATATGAGAGTCCAAACTCTATTGCAATCACATTGTGATGGCTCTATTCTGCTTCTCCAATTAATTCCCTCTGCATGTAATTGAGGATGCATCGTTGACCGTTCAACGTCTTGGGAAACACTACCCTCTCCCTTCTTGGCATTCAAGCACCTATGGAGGCGACTGCCGCTCGCGTCTACCGCATGTCGGGAGACGTTCCCGTCGACGACGAGGTGCCTATGCTGACTTCGTAAATTTCAAGATGATAGTGTCGGCTCAGTCTTTTAGAGGTGCTCATAGGGGTAGGGTGTGTGTGTGTGCGTTCATAGGGGTGAGTGTATGCGCGTGTATATGAGCGCTTGCATCTGTACTATGTTAAAAAAACATAAATGCGTGTCAAAAAGAGACTAGTCAATATACTCAATATTGTGCACCACGGAGAGGAAAACGAGAGAACTGCGTATTTATTTACGATGCAGATTCACTCATTTTGCTCCATATGTACTCCGTCTCGGTGTAGTCTAGTCACTTTTTGAAATCTCTATAAAGGCAAATACTCTTTTCTGGTTTACAGGGCTATACCAGCAAGTACGTACTACAATAGTGGGCTCATATAGCAATTTTGTCTCATGCAAGAGCCTGTCTATATGCGTGCTCCAAGGTTCGCAACTGCCACATTCGGGTTGCGCTTGGCTCTTCGCCTCTTCGAGAAGACGAACAATGATATTACTACTACTGCTTCTACAGTATCAAATCCACTGCTGCATGTTCGTCCACCACGAGCGGGAGGGATAACTTGTTGTAGTACTATAAGCAAAATCCTGTCCTCGTCTGCGAGCCACCGCGCGCATGGGCGAGGGAGAAGGCGTGTAGTAGTAAAATCAAGCTTCTCCTCATTGTACGAGTTGACATGACACATCATAGCATTGGCCCCACATGCTTGCCTCTCAACTTGGCTGAAAGTCCCGAAGTGTACAATATATTTGCTGCAACCTCTAACATTTACCCACCACAAATTAAAATATATATTCCTATCTTGACCAGATGAGCATGCAAACTACAATCATCGGACAGGTAGGGCCAGAAGATTATTTTAATAAAAAAAGCTTCGAGACGGCCGCATACCATGGAGCTGACCCCAACGATTTTAAGCTTACAGGCACGGTACATGCTATCCTAGACTACTCTACACATGAAACTGCCACACAAGCGTTCGGGCTGCGCTTGGCTCTTCGCCTCTTTAGGAAGTCAAACAATGATGGAGTACTACTCCATTGGAGGAGTACTACAGTACGCTTCTGGCCATCTGACACCGATTGAACTGTTGCATGTCCACCGCGTGCGGGAGGGAGAGCGTGCAGTGAAAACTTCTCCTAGTCCTGCCAGCCACAACACTCATGGGCAAGGGAGGGATGCAGCTTCATTGACTTAGTGCTCCTACCTTTGCGTGTATGATAGGTGGGCCCAACAGGTGGGTGGCCCACCTGTCATACAGCCAAAGGCAGGTGCAGTTAAGGCACCGGAGCTCAGTCCGCGAGGGAGAGGATAATCAAACTTCCCGTTGTTGTATGAGTTGACGCGACACATCAAAGCACTACACTCGATATATTTCAATAATTTGTGTTTACCGATGCATTAATTACAATGCATGCATGCATGTCGTGACTCTCCTTTTGATACTTGCATGTGTTGATTTAATGCACCTTGAATAATAGTATGAATATGTGACGGTAAAGCTTTGTAATGCCCCGGCCCTAAAGCGAGAGATGGATGTGCACGAGGAGGGCGAGATCATGCAAACGGAACAGGACGATGATGGAGCTCTCTATGGTCTCGACGGACCTCACCTTGCTTCACTACCCCTTGTGCCTCCACCCCTTGAAGCCTCCAGTGTATGAGGTTCGAATACACCTCGTTCATTCGGCTAATCGAGCAAGGTGCAGGTTTCTTGATTGATGTGCTGTTCGATTGATTTGTTCAGTGCAACGGAGGGCACCTGGCCAACGCGGACTGCCACGTCGAGCGCCTCGGGAACCAGCGGTAGTGCTAGAAGTGCGAGCACGGCGGAGGCTTCGACGTGCGGAACACATAGGTGGCCACCGTCCTTTCGTCGATGAGGGTGGAGTGCCCGCACAAAGGCTGTGGGCTCTACGTCACTTACCACAAGCTCGCCGATCACCAGAGCGTGTGTCCGCTCGCGCCCTGCAAATGCCCCATGCACGTCTGCGGCTACGAAGGTCCGCCGCTCACGCTCTACCACCACATCAGCACCGCGCATCCCATGCTCATGCACATGATCCAGTACGGCAAGGTGCTCCAGTTGCAAGAGCCACGGCTCCTGCTGTTCACGGAGGAGGACGACTGCGCATTTTTCTTGGTCGGCGGATTGCTCGACATCGGCGCGCCTATCGCCGTGTCGGTCGTCTGCATCAGATCAGGGGCGCCCCCACTGCTGCACTACGTGGCCAAGCTGTGGGCGAACGGCCTGCTGAGGGAGCCCAAAGGCACGACCGACGCCATCAAGGTGGAAATGGAGGTGACAAGCAGCAAGGATCCCGGTGATGTCACCGTGCAGGAGCTGACCTTCTTCACAGTTCCGCCCAAGCTGCTGGCCAGGACTAAGCTGGTGTCCCTACACATTTTGATTGACAAGCTCATGTCCTAAATGTTTCTACAGTGCCTTCTGTTTATCTTAGTAATATGCTAATATAGGGATTAGATCGGTATACTTTAGCTTAAGAGATGGTGGGTTTTTGTGGCGACGCATCAATTACTTCAACATCAGATCAATAATTTCCAACAGTCGAACGGATATTTTATGTTTGTTGGATATAAAGTTCCTTTGGGTAAGAAGTACTACTTGTCATCAAAATGGATAAAAGGAGATGTATCTAGAAGTATTTTAGTTCCAAATACGTCCCTTTTTATCCATTTTGATGACAAGTATTTTCGGATGGAGGGAGCTTATATGCTTGTTTGTTCACAAAGTGTTTCATACTTGTGCGAGTTGACGCGACACATCAAAGTAGTAGTACTACTAGTAGTACTCCCTCCGACCCTAACTTCTCTGCGCATAAGTCGAGGCACAGATACCAAGCAGGGGCTGGTTGTGTTGGACAACTCACCCGACTACGCACCAGGCAGACGAAGCTCATGACGTGTTGGTGTCGTGTGCGGCCCGCACATTAACCAAAACCTCGCACCTCCAGCTTAGCCTCCTTGTTTTAAACTTCTCAATCTCAAGGCCAAGGAGCAACGTGAAACCTATGATAGAGCCAAGCGGATGGTTGAGAACACTACAATTTGTAGCTACAGATGCGTGTGTGAGAGAGGACGAGTGCGTGCATGCACCTCTTCTCTTCCTGTATAACGTACTAAACTCAGAGTATAAGTGTATGTGGGTGGCATCGACCCAGGGAGCTAGAGATGGTGCGTGCGAGAAGTCCCGATAGATAGGTGTAGTGCGTCTGAAAAAAAGACTAGTCTATAGCTCGCCACGAGGCTATTCCTGTCGAACACCCCAATAATCATAAGATATGTATCCGGCGGTGTCAGTTATTGCATGTACACAGCAGTAGAAAAAGAACTACCATGGCATATGCTACACCACGGCCGAGAACACGTGCCCACGTTACGCCATCCGGGAATAGTGCCGCACTTTGAAACTAGAACCGTCAATAAATTTTGATCTTGCGTCTCGTCACATTCCAAATTACTACTACTACCACGCTATATTTAATTGCAAACCCATTCACACCGATCACAACCGAAATGGTTTCCCACTTAGGAGCGTATTAGTACTCGGTTATAAATACTACTATGCCAAGATGACTGCACATCCTCCTCAACTCCTCATCCACAAAAACAAACAAGTCATTCATCATCCTTCCCTTGCGTCTGCCATGGCCAACGTGAGTTCTGGGTCCAGTGTGAGTTCTGGGTCGAGAGATTACCACCAGGGAGAGGCGAGCATGGAAGCGGAAGCAAGAGAGAGGTCCCGCCTCGCCGCGAAAGCAGCCGACATGCCCCGCCGCACGGAAGTAGTAGCACAGAGGTCCTGCAGCGCTGCCGAAGCAGCACGGAGGTCCCGCCGCGCCATCGATGCAGTAGACTGGTCCGGCTGCGCCACGGAAGCAGCAGAGATGTCCCATCGTGCCGCGAATGCAGCAGAGATGTCCCGCTATGCCGCAGCGGCCTGGGAAAATGTCTCATAGGCAGGTGACGACTCTTACAGGCGCATGCATGCGATCGTCCATAGCCAGATGATTCAGATCTCCTGCTGGGCAAGGTTGCAGGATGACATGAAAACCTCATTTGAACAGGCTACCGGCGTCATCCGGCAACTAAGGGTGGGCAATGAGAGGCTCCGGGCCGAGCGCGATCTACTAAGGGCGAAGATCGTCCGAAGTGCAGACCAACAGGAGGAGACCAGTGCCTTGTTGAAAACGACTGGCGTCATCGTCAAGAAACTTATGGACGAGAATGGCATGCTCTGCATCGAGCGCCAAAGGCTAGTGGAGGAATCCGTGGATGCTCTCAAGCAGCATCTTGAGGACATGAAAGAGCTCATCGCCGCTCGCCGCGGAGACTAGTTCCCGCGGCCTACAGTAACGCATCAAGAAAGTAGAGATCAACGAGCGAGATCGTTGTCTTCCTTCTTCTTTTGCCCTTGTGTATTTCGGCGGCAGCCGCATGTGGCTTTTTAATTATCTCTGTAATTATGTAAGACAGTTATTATCCACTGTCGTTGTCCTTATATATTCATCAGTCTTGCTATATGTCACAGTAGATGCTATATAGGTCCAAGATCCGTGCAGAATTTTCTTTTTCAGATTTTCTTTTTTCTCTCTTAAGTCTCAGTCGTGTGAGACATAGCCACGCCATTAAATTGAGGCTCGGGCACGATTAATGGAGACCTTGTGAGAGAGGTGGATGGCAGATGGAGGTCAAAGGGCTCTCCTCCCGATAATCAAGCGCACGGGTCTGATCGCACGCCTCTCGTACTCAAATAGCTACCTTGCATGGCGCCTCCTAGCTAATAAAAAAGGGGACGTGTGGCAGCCCGTAAATGGTAAATAGAACACCCACGGTTTCAATAATACTTGTGTTTCCGATTGTAACGTGATTGCACTTGTTCCAAAATGACTTTGTTGATTGTTAATGTGTGCTCCTTCGCAAAACGGACAGCAAAATTACCACAGCATGTTGGTGCCATGACATGGCACCAAGCCAAGTTTCATGATTTTCATGCGTGTTTTGGATTTATAGGAATTAAAAAAGTAAGTTTCTCAATGTTTCCAGCCCAGCCTCGATGGCCAGAATTTTGAATTTCATTCCCATTTCTTGGATGGGACCTAGAAATTTACCCGAGGACACACATGTGATTTTTCAACCAACTTTGGTGCACTGGAGCGTGTGCTTGCATTTCAAATTTGAATTATGCACACCAAGGTGACACATTCCCTCTCAGAACCACGAGCCTTCTTGAGAGAAGCTCCGGTTTGCAAGAAGCTTATACCAAAATTCGTTCCTATTCGGCCAAAAATTTTACCATAGCATGGTAGTACCATGACATGACACCATGCCAACTTTCAAGATTTGCAGGCATGTTTTGGATTTACAAGAATTTTAAAACCAATTTTCTCAATGTTCTCGGCCGAGCCACGATGCCCAGATGTTTAAATTTTATTTCCATTTCTTGCATGGGACCTAGAAATTCACCCAAGGACACAGATGTAATTTTTCAACCAACTTTGGTGCACGGAGCATGTGCTTGTAGTTCAAATTTGAATTATGCACATTAAATGACCAGAAACTCAATTAATGTATAAAAAAGGCCAAATGAACCCGGAATAATTCCAAAATTTAATAGGGCACTCATGTAGTTCTATGTTGCCTTTGTGAAGAAACTCAAGGGGGGCAGCGTATATCATTTTGCACTCGAAGGTGGCACGTTCCCTTTCCGAACCACGAGCCTTCTTGAGAGAAGCTTCAGCTTGCAAGAAGCTTATACCAAAATTTGTTCCTATTCGGCCAATTGTTTTACCACAGCATGGTAGTACCATGATATGACACCATGCCAAGTTTCATGATTTTCAGGCGTGTTTTGTATTTACAAAATTTTTAAAACCAATTCTCAATGTTCTCGGCCGAGCCACGATGCCCAGATGTTTGAATTTTATTCCCATTTCTTGCATGGGACCTAGAAATTCACCCGAGGACACATATGTGATTTTCAACCAACTTTGGTGCACGGGAGCATGTGCTTGTAGTTCAAATTTGAATTATGCACGTTAAATGACCAGAAACTCAATTTATGTATAAAAAGGACAAACGAACCCGGAATAATTCCAAAATTTAATAGGGCACTCATGTAGTTCCATGTTGCCTTTGTAAAGAAACTCAAGGGGGGGAGCGTATATCATTTCACACTCAAAGGTGGCACATTCCCTCTCAGAACCACGAGCCTTATTGAGAGAAGCTTCGGTTTGCAAGAAGCTTATGGGGCTGTTTGGATGGTAGCCCCAAGCTGCCCTTCCAAAATTTTGGGTGTTGAGCACAGGTTGGGCCAGTGTTTGGATCGCAGCCATGTTTTTGGCTCACAGCCAACTTTTTGGCCAGCTTTTGTGATTCTGCACTAGCGTGTGGGCGAGTTCCCGGCGGCTATTTTGTTCGCCAAAATTTTGGCATGCTGTCGTTTTGGTCGGGTTGGTGTGGGCATAATCCAAAAGGCCCCTATACCAAAACTTGTTCCAAATCGGCCCAATTTTTTACCACAGCATGTTAGTGCCATGACATGACACCATGCTTTTTGACACGTTAAGTTTTTTGTGCCGAACAAGGAATCCGCACCTTGTTATCCCAAAATTTTCAAGCTCGAGTATCTTTTGTCTCACCTGCTTTGAAACTCCCGCCTCTTCAACCCGCGGCGCGCCATGTTATCCTGAAATTTTGACGCGCGCGAAAACTCCCTCCTCATCCGAAATCGTTCCCGCAGCCCAGACACGCAAAATCCCCCTTCTACCCCTCTGCCGGAAATGCCGGCTCGACGTCGCGGTGTCAAAACCGGTGGGGGTATGCTGGTAACTTACCCTACATTTTGGACAAGCGCGTCCCTAAGCCATGGCTCCCCCTACCTTCCCCTTTGTTCCCCCCATTCATACACCGAGGCCGCCAAAACCCGCGAAACCCCACGCTCCTCTGTCGGCCTCCCGACCGCCGCCCAGCCGGAGACTCTTCCCCGACTACGTCGTCCAGCGCAACAGTTCGCCGTCCCTCATCCACCGCACCGGATGAGGATCCGTCATCGATCTCGTCGTCCCGCCGGATCAGCCACCCCGTCCTCCACCTCCAAGGAGCTGCCTCGACGTTCGCCTCATCTATCGCGCCACCTCCATCCCCACAGCACCGTGTTGACCTGCCCCACTGGAACCGCAACACCCTCACCAATTCCTCCGATGAAGTCGAGGCCAACTCGGTGCCACCAAGGAGGTTCGCCACTCACCACTGCATTTTATCTTTTATTCGATCTCATGGGGCTGCCGGTGCTCGATACAGAGCAGCCATCGCGGGTCTCCATCGACGGCGCCTTCGCCGGCTACTTCATCCACGACATCTCTCCCCCATGTCATTGCTTCCTCGGTGGTGACTTCTGCACCGGCACTAGCTGCACCTGCTCTCGCTCTTGCTCACGCTGCTGCTCCGGCTCTCGCTCGCGCTGCGGCTCTGTTCTTGCTGTCGGTCACACTGCTGCACTGCTCTTGCTTTTGTTCATGATGCTACTCTGCTCTACTATTGCTGTCGGTCACGCTGCTGCTCCGCTCTTGCTCTCGTTCGTGCTGCTGCTCTGCTCTTGCTCTCGCTCGCGCTGCTGCTGCTGTTGCACGACCTCCGACAACTACAGGAGTTAGTGTTGTAGCACTCGCTCATGGTGCTACTGCACGACTTGCTCTCTGCTAGTGTGTTCCCTGCTCGAGCATCTGCTGATTTAGATACTGCTTCCCTGCTACTAGTGCTCGAACGACCTAAACATCTATTGCAATGCTCTGCTACTAGTTCAATCAGTTTCGACAGTAAAAATCAGTTTCGACTGTAAAGTTCAGTTTCTTCAGTAAAGTTAAGAGTGAATAGTACTTACAGCATCTATCGGAGTGGCCGTGGCATGGCTGATGCGTTTTACATCTAGCACTTTTTGGTGATGCATTTTACATCATCTATTGCAGATGATATTAGAGTCCCACTTCAGATTAACATTGTCTGTCTTGTCATGCTTCAGCCTCGCCACCGTACACCTCACCGGAGCTGCTCCAACGACAGAACCATCCATCACAACGGAGCAGTACCCTTGGCGCCATTTCCAGAGGCCTCAGATCTTCTTCCCCGCCTCCGACAATCACACCAGCATCACCATCCTCCACATCCAACCCAATGATGTTGAGGTCCACAAGGCTATGCCTTTGTTACTCTGCATTCATGTCGATCCCTCAGGGATCCTTTGTTATGGAACTACTATGGTACTACTATCATTCATTTGGTTAGAAGGAGTGGAGCAAAGCAAAACTGGAGGATTTTTTTCCTTTTGTGTCTCTTTCAAAGAAAAAATGTAGGAATTTTAATATTCACTTGGACGTCCTTTTCAAATTAATATGCATGAAGAACATAACTAATTGCATTACTGGCATAATAAGCTTCTTATGTTTTTCATTTTCACGTGGTTTGACTTCAATTTGACCATGTTTCTCCATTCCTGTGTTCTTCCAATTCATGTGAACCAATCACCTAGGTTGACTAAAATCCTATGTTTCCAAATACTCTGTTTTGCACATGCATTCCTATCCAATTCCTGTGTTTTTCCTGTCCCTACGTTTATAGAATCCTCCAATTCTAAGGAGCTCTTACAGATTTACTTCATTTTCAGATAGGCGTCAAAGAAAACTCTATGTGTTATGTCCTGCTCCTGCCGTGCCGTCATCCACCCCACCTGAGGTGCACCATCGACAGAAGTGTTCACTACAGCAGAGATTCCCCCTGCATACTTTCCTTCGCCACTCAGATCATCTTCCCCGTTGTCGGTAGCCACGCCAACTGCATTACCATCATCGACTGAGCAGATGAACCTGAGGACTACACAGTTCCACAAGAGAGGTCGCAGTCTTTCGTGATTGCTTACGTTATACATCGGTTATTATTACCTTCTACTTTATCGTACAAACTTGAGTTTTAAAATGCCCATGGGTCTCATATCAAGGCAGCAACGAATAGTATGCCTACTATCTGGTTCATGTGGGGTCTTTTATGTGGTTCATGTTGGGTGGGAAACAAACAGTAGATGATCCATTGTGTATCTTTTTAAACTGAAGCTATATTCTACCTGCTATCATTAGTTTTGGATCTATCCACTCGTTTGCTACCATCAGTCTTGATTTCTACATGCACCCCTTAGGCCTTACAAAATCTAATTGTTTTTTTATTATGCATGTCAGTTATTGTACACAATCGTACTGAACATGTAGAGAAAAAGAAAAGACCGTTGCATGGGAATATAATGTCATTAGACACCGCTCCATGTTGGGCAAAGTGGGGCCCCCTCCCGCCATTCCAGATTGTATTCCAGATGAAGATAATTGTTCAGATGGGGATTCAGAAGGAGACGACCACTCCTATTTACCACCTGAGGTGTTTGTTCTAACCTGGCATGCTGATGTTGGTCATATCATGCATATGGCGCCTCGCATTGCTTACATTATACATCTTATATGTCATCAGCTTAGTTTAGATTTGCTTTGTGTGAATGCCACCTGTTTGGTTTCTATATTATACTCCCACCGTTCCTAAATATTTTTCTTTTTAGAGATTTCAACAAGTGACTACATACGGAGCCAAATGAGTGAATCTACACTCTAAAATATGTCTGTATACATCTGTATGTGGTAGTCCATTTGAAATCTCTAAAAAGACAAATATTTAGGAACGGAGGGAGTATATGGGAATTATGCAATGCCATCTTCTTTAGCCAGGCATCATATACGTGAATCATGCAATGCCATCCTGTTTAGCCAGTTATCGTATATGTGAATTGTATCATGCCATTTTTTCCATAATGTATTCCATTTGTCAACATTGTTTATACATTCATCTACTCTTCCTCTGCTTCAGCCATTTGAGTCGGTCATGGGAAAATCTGGAGTGAAAACAAGGTCTTCTGAGCAGTCAGTGCTACCTGTCGATGCAGATTTCTTGTTGGTTACAAATAGCTCCTCAGAGGAGGATTCAGAGACAGATGACCAGTCGTATCCCCCCCCCCCGAGGTGCATGCTCTAACTTGGCAGGGTTATATTGCTCACATTATGCATATGGTGTCTTGCATTGCCATGCCATCTGCTTAGATTAGACATGCTTTTGTGTGAATGCCTCCTATTTGCTTTCTATATCAGATATGTGAATTATGCAATGCCATGTTTTTCAGCCAGTGATCATATATGTGAATTATGCACCGCCATGTAGCCAGGCATCATATATGTCAATTATCTCATGCCATCTTTTTTTTTCATTACGTATTCCATTTGTCGACAATCTTTGTATATTGAACTACTCTTCTTGTGTATCAGCCATTTGAGCCGGTTATGGAAAATCTGGAGTGCAAACAAGGTCTTCAGAGCAGGCAATGGTATCTGTTGAAGCATATATCTCGATGGTTACAGGGAGCTCCTCAGAGGAGGATTCAGAGACAGATGACCAGTCCTATATCCCACCTGTGGTGTATGCTCTAAGTTGCAATGTTTATATTTCTCATATCATGCATATGGTGTCTTGCATTGCTTAGTTTAGACATCATATGCACAATATTGAATTCCATCTGCTTAGTTTAGAGACCATACATGCGAGTGCCAGCTGCTTAGTATATGAATCAATTATGTCAATTATATCATGCCATCCTGTATACTTAGACAACATGTATCTGAATTATTTCATCCCAACCTATTTTAGAAAGACATCATATAGTTTTGTCATGTCATCCTGTTTAGATACTCATCATATGTTGAATTATGCCATTATATCATGTTAAGTTATCCATCATATATCGGAAACTGTGTCATGCTATCCTGTTTAGTTAGGCATCATATATGTGAAATTGTGTCATGCTGTCCTGTTTGGTTAGACAACATATATGTGAATTACCACATCTGTCTATCATACAATGTCTGTACGTTCACTTTCTTTTCTTGTTTATCTGCCATTTGAATAGGAGGGGGTGATGGCAGTATCTAAGGGAGCAAAAACCCGATCTTCACAAAAGACAGTGCTACTCATTGATGCAGATAGAACCATGGTTGTACTGGCCCACAAACTAGCCCCACCACACATAATCGAGACTCTTCTAGATTGCACACTTACACCATTGAACAGAGAACCAGCTACAACCCATCTAACCGCAACCCCAGCAGATAGTAACTCACTTCTAGTTGACAAAGCACCATGTCCACCATAGAGTACCCCACACGAGCAGTTTGTAAAGCAACTGCAGTGCCCAAAGCACGAACCACCACAGCTAACCCAGACACCACGTTTAATGCAGAAGAGCAACTGTTCTCATGTCAGATTCGATAGCTATGGTCCATACTCCTTTGTTATTGCACCACTCTATTTACTCATACGAACTACTTTAGAATTTGAAGGATCCAATTGAAACTCCAATGGCGCAATAGGTATGTTTTAAACATATTTATTTAACTGGATTGCTGTTCTAACTTCTTGCTCTATGTTGATTTCAGTTTCATTTGTATAAATAGTTATGTTCTCATGTGATGCACATTACAAGTGTTGCCAATGCTGTGTAGTTTCTCACACTTATATTCTGTCGATGCTGCTGTGTCTTTAAAATATATGAGTTGAACTGTGTCTCTATCTTGATTAGGCAACATAAACTAGAATGATATGGATAATACATTGACCATAGTACATAGATATATGTTTGTTTCATGCTGTTATCCTGTCCACCTTACTACTGAATCGGTTTACCAAAATGAGTTTCGTATACTACATGCTAAACATGTGATGTGTCTGCTTGTTTCTCTTGTCGTATGCAAACAAAATATTGGAGAAGCGCACCCCACTATGCAACGGTAAAGAAAGTAATGCAGATAAGGTTCAAGATAGTGAGACAACCCTGTTGGTCTCCAAGAAAGGTGATAAAAACGATCTTGTAGACAGTGAGAAAACCCCACAGTCCTGCGTTCATGTAGTGTTCGAGTTACTGGCTAGTACCGCTGGCACAAGCTCTTCAAACTCGCTGCCTGAATCACTTTGGCTTCTTCAGTCTCAGCTACAAGCTGAAAGGCATTAGTTAGTTGTGTTGCGACAAGAAGCCGAAGGACTAAGGACGTCCCTGCAGAATTCATATGCATACTTTCTTGTGCAACAGCAAGCGCTGGAGGATTTAAGCGCCAAACAAGAGAAAGTTAATAAGCTTGCTAAGCATCTTGCCAACATTATGGGTACCCAGGATATTGTTTCTTGAGCTCTTCTGAAGTGGTTTCAGTTCTGGACTTGTTTTGCTACGACATTTATATGCTGCTTTGTTCCCTATATTTGCACTGGTGACGAACTTTGATGCCCAGTGGATGTAATATGTGTAATAGCCGTGATAGCCTAGCGTAAGTTGCTTGCTTATTTATTTCCTTGTTGTCTTGTTTATTTGTTTGCTTGTAGTCAGTGCAGTTCTTTTTCCGCGGTTTGCTAGTGGCCGCAATAACCTATTTTTTAAAACTAGGCCACAATAACCATGGGCTACATATTTACTGTAGTGACACTAGGCCTCCTATGGGTCGTAGAAACAATGGGCCTGCTACGGGCCGTTGAAACAATGGGCCTTCTACGGGCCATTGAAACAATGGGCCTTCTACGCGCCGTAGACAGAATGGGCCTTCTACGAGCTGTATCATCAATGGGCCTTATATGGGCCGTATGATCGATTGGCCAAACATGGACCAATAGCAGACCGCATTATGGCCGTAAACTGGCTAGAGTTGGAATCGTCCGTTCATGGGCCGACCATAACGGGCCGTCATTAATAGGCCGTATTTGATGACGCTATGAAAACGGTCCAACATATTAATGGGCCACAAACGGGCCGACTGTAACAACGGGCTGAATTTGACCCACAAGCAAAAAATGACAGTAACAGGCCGTATGTAACCGAATGTTGGAAATGAGCCCAAGAATAAACGGGCCCTGAGAAGGCCGAAATATAACATGGGCTGGAAACAGCCTAATGGATTAATGGGCCGTTAATGGGCATAAAGTGATACACTGTTCATTACGGGCCAGTTTCACCACGGGCCGTTAATGGACCAAGAGTTACAAAAGGCCTCATATGGGCCGAAAGACGTCATGGCACATACATGGGCCGGAAGTTAAAACGGGCTCGAATCATATTGGACGGCCCAGATGACTCTACTGGGCCTAATTCGGATAGGTCGTAATGGGCCCTAGGTTAGCGGGGTATAAATGGGCTATATGCGAACATGCCATTAACAGGCTTTCCGTGGGCCGGCCCACCACCTTTTGTCCAAGTCAAACGGGCCGGCCTTTTCACAGGAATGGGCATCTGTTGGGCCGTGCCACGTGATGACGTATCATAGGCGCCTTCGGTCCAATGAGTGGATGACATCTGTCCAAACAGTGAGCCGACATGTGTTTCCTCCAGCCAATGATGATTTTACACGTGGAAAATCCCCATTTGTCGAGGCTGTTAACGGGTTATCGGATCCAAAACCGGACCCGATAGCTTAACGGCGTTCCGTTACGGTGGATGCCACGTGTCGGTCACCCTTGAGGAAAGCACTTCTGTGACGCGCAATTTATTGTCATGGAAGTGGACACTTCCGTGATGTTAATTTTGGCAATGTCATGGAACACTTCTATGACAGCACAGGTATGACTATCTTGATTCTTTCATAAAATCGTCATGGATGTACATGCATGACAGAAAACGTGACCTACTATGACAAATACGTATCATCATGAAAGTGTATTTTTTTGTAGTGCTCGCGGCCGATGCGGGAGCAGGAGATGCCGGAGGAGAGCGACATCAGCAACACAACGACGGCTGTGCTCCGCCTATTGACGGGCGCAACCACAGTGGAGGCACTCGGTCTGGGGGAGCCACCGCCCTACATCCGTCCTCGCCGCAGGCACGATTGCTGCACGTGCGTCTCCCCAGGGCAAGTCAACCGAGCTGATGGGCCCATTTGTCCCCCAAGCTTTGATGAGCAAATTTACTATGATGAAAGCATGCCTCCTATCTATGATGATTATTGTGATGATATGTATGCCATAAAGAAGAAGTTTGCTTATGTGGAGAGTAGTAAATTTTCTATGCTAGTAGATCATGAAAAGAATGCTTTAGGTGCTGGTTATATTGTTGAATTCATTCATGATTCTACTGAAAATTATTATGAGGGAGGAACATATGCTTGTAGGAATTGCAATAATATCAAGTTTCCTCTCTATGTGCTTAAATTCTTGAAGCTATGCTTGTGTTACCTTCCTATGCTTGTTGATCCTTGTTCCCATAAGTTGTTTGCTCACAAAATCCCTATGCATAGGAAGTGGGTTAGACTTAAATGTGCTAGTCATATGCTTCATGATGCTCCCGTTATGTTTCAATTTTATCCTTTATGTGAGCATCATTGCCGTCATCATGCCTAGCAAGAAAGGCATTAAAGAAAAGCGCTTGTTGGGAGACAACCCAATATTTATCCTTAATGTTTTTGTGTGTCCACATGATTATGCTACTGTAGTAATCATATTTTATATCTTTTGTTTCAATAAAGTGCCAAGTAAGACCTTTAGGATGGCTTACGGTGATAGTTGTGTTGATCCTGCTGAAAATCAAAAACTTTTGCACCCAGTAAATTAGTTTTGTTAATTCACAGAAACGTGATTCTGATCTTTTTTTTTGCTCTGGATTGGTACACCAATTTCTTAGGACTTCCTAATTTGGTAGGATATTTGGAGTTCCAGAAGTATACGTTTGATACAGATTACTACAGACTGTTCTGTTTTTGACAGATTCTGTTTTCTATGTGTTGTTTGCTTATTTTGATGAATCTATGAGTAGTATCGGAGGGTATGAGCCATCGATAAGTTTTAGTACAGTAGATATTACACCAATACGAATTTAGAATGAGTTCATTACAGTACCTAAGTGGTGGTTTTATTTTCTTATACTAACGGAGCTTACGAGTTTTCTGTTGAGTTTTGTGTTGTGAAGTTTTCAAGTTTTGGGTAAAGATTCGATGGACTATGGAATAAGGAGTGGTAAGAGCCTAAGATTGGGGATGCCCAAGGCACCCCAAGTTAATATTCAAGGACAACCAAGAGCCTAAGCTTGGGGATGCCCCGGAAGGCATCCCCTCTTTCGTCTTCGTACCATCGGTAACTTTACTTGGAGCTATATTTTTATTCACCACATGATATGTGTTTTGCTTGGAGCGTCATTTTCTCTTGTTAGTATTTGCTTGCTGTTATGTATATTAATGTTTTGCATCTTTAGTTCCAATAAGAAAGTCAAGGATAGCCTTTGCCATGCTTATTTTGCTAGTATACATGTTGCTGTTTGAAAACAGAAAGTTTACCGCTGTTGCAAAAATTCCCTAGAAAAGTCAGGGAGTGGTATAATGTTGAATCTTTTTGCATATTGAGCTCTGATAAATTTATTACAGTGGGAATTTTAGTTCATAATTTTTGGAGTTGGGGAAGTATTGATACTCTCGCATTCTTTACAGACTATACTGTTTTGGCAGATTGTTGTTATGTTTGCATTGTTTGCATATGTTTGCCTGTTTAATGATTCTATTTGAGGATAGGAGTATTAAATATGCAGAGGCATTTAGTATTAAATGTTGAATAATAATTTTAGTGATTTGTTACAGTAGGAAATGATAAGGTTTTGCATTGGTTTATACTAACCTATCTCACAAGTTCTTGTTGAGTTTGTTGTGAATGAAGCTTTTGACAAAAAGAGAAACCATGATATGAGAGGAATTAAGGAGACACAAAAGTTCAAGCTTGAGGATGCCCAAGGCACCCCAAGATAATATTTCAAGAAGTCTCAAGCATCTAAGCTTGGTGTCGGGGGTTGGGTGCGACATATGCCAAAGGATGGCTTATCATGGTGGGAGCGAGTAGAACGTCGCCGGTGCCAGGAAACGGGATTAGGCGAAGGCATGCACGCCGGCGAATCTTACCCAGCTTCGGGGCTCTCCGGGGAGATAACACCCCTACTGCTGCTCTGCGGGGTCTCCGCATGATCACTAAGGCGTAGTGACTACAAGGTTGCTCCTAGAGCTGTATTCTGGAGGTGGAAGGAGGCAAGGCTAGCTTTCTTCTTCCTATATGATCTGGTCTAAGGCTAATGGAAGCGAACCCTTTGCATGGGTGCCCGGGGGGTTTATCTAGGCCTACCCCCCGGGGGTACAATGGTAATCCGGCTGGGCGCGGGTCCTAGCCGTTTGTCTCACAGGCCGCCGTCTTCTCCGCCGACTGATGGGGCCCGCCGACTCACGGGCCCCGCCGGCGAGTCCGGCACTGTAGCCGTCCTTCTGGTGACGCGGGCTTGGTCATTGGGTCGTGGCAACAGTGCCGCCGTCTATCGGGCGATCACTGTCGTTACTCCCCATCTTGTCTGGTTAATGGCGCGTGGGACCCGTGGGAGAGGCTGGCCGACTCTGGGGAGCCGACTCCTACAGGGCCGCCTTCGGGGCGTATCCGCCGTCTTCTCTCCTCTCACTGACTGGCGGGTCCGCCGTCTCTGAGCCATATAGGTAGGCCATCGTGGCCACAGTGCGCCGCGCACTGTGGCCGAGGTCAGGTCTGGCATGGCTACAGTGCCGGGCCACGCCGGAGATCTCCAGCGGTACGGAGAACTGTAGCCATGCCGGCTCCTAGCAAGCAGGAGGTGACGGCCACGCCGTGGTCGTACCCGCCCCACCTATCGCAATGAGGTTAGGGTCGCGGGCCGACTCTCCATAGCCGGATCCTCCGGAAGTCGCCGGCCATGAGTCGGCCCATCTGGGAGCCGTCATCTGAGACTCGGCTCATCTGGGAGTCGTCATCTGAGACTCGGCTCATCTGGGAGTCGTCATCTGAGACTCGTCTCATCTGGGAGTCATCATCTGAGACTCGGCTCATTTGGGAGTCGTCATCTGAGACTCGGCTCATCTGGGAGTCGTCATCCGAGACTCGGCTCATCTGGGAGTCGTCATCTGAGACTCGGCTCATCTGGCAGTCGTCATCTGAGACTCGGCTTTGAGGGGCGCGGCCTGCCCCGATGTCTTGAAAGGTTCTGGGGCTCGGGTCAGCCTACCCGTGGCCCATTACTCCGACAGTAGTCCCCGAAGCTGGTGAGGCTCCGAGAGTGACTCGCTGGGGGCCTCAACAGGTTCATTCTTCCGGTGGTGGAATCTGGGCTTCGTTTACCGTCTTCCTCTGGGCCGACTATCCGTAGTCGGATTCATAGAGGGCCGTCCTGCTCTGTGGAGAGCTCGAAAGTCGTGGCGGGAGACCAGGCGGCGTGCCTGATACGCTTCCCTGCTGCCGCCCACCGTGGACCTATCGCGTGGCGCCACGCGGCAGGGACAGTCTGCCGGCCCACACGCGCGACGGGACGGGCTGTTAGGCGGGGCCCGCCACTACCGCGCCTCGGTACGTGAACGAATCCGCTGCGGCCGCGCGAACGGTTAGGCTTCTCACGTCGTTACTGCACGCAGTAACTTCGTGGGGTAAATCGTGGGGCGGCGTGGGGCTCTGGGCGCAGTTAATCCCACACCCGCCCCCTCTGCTTCTCAGCCTCCAAGGCTATAAGTAGGGGGGAGTGGAGCGCATAGCATGCGCGCACATCTCCCCCGACCCCCGCTTCCTCTTGCTTCCTCTCTCCTTCTTGCCGCCGGCGAGCAGAACCACACCGCACCGGCCAGCGATGAGCTCCTCCTCCGTCGCCGCGGCTCCGACCGTGCGTTCCGGCGCATGGGACAGCTCGGAGGTCGACGACGACCTCATTGAATTCCTCCGCAAGACGCGCCGCCACCCCGGCGCACACCTCGTGCAAGCCCGCACCGCGCCAACGAGGGAGATATCACCGGTGCCAGAGGAGGGCGAGCGGGTCATCTTCCACTCGCACCTCATGCGCGGCCTGGGGCTGCCGGCGAGCGGCTTCTTCCGCTCCTTCTTGGAGTTTCACGGCCTCCAACCGCACCACCTCACCCCGAATACGGTGGTGCTGCTCTCCGCCTTCGCCACTCTGTGCGAAGGTTTACTCGGCGTTCTCCCCACCATCGAGCTGTGGGGAGAATTCTTCTCTTCTAAGCTCGGCACGCACGTCGCCGGCGTGCCGGCTCAGTGCGGTGCCTACATTGCGATGCGGCGCTCGACGGTCGACAAACCCTTCCCTTCCATCTCACTGATCAAGTCGGTGAGGATGTGGCAGCGCCCATACTTCTACGTGAAGAACCTCGCCTCCGACGGCGACTAGGTTAATCTAACGCCTTACAAAGCCGGCCCCCCAGCTGGGAGGCTTCCCAGCTGGTCTCATCGAGTCAAGACGCTGACTCCCGCCGGAGCCGCCGCCGTAGCGCGACTCCGAGTCTTGACACAGTCGGAGGGCCTCGTCGGGGCCGACTTGCTGGCCGCCTTCGTGGCGCGCCGAGTTCTCCCGCTCCAAGGCCGGCCTCACCTGATCTGTCAGATGAGCGGCCTCCGAGACCCAAGTCGGATGAGCACCAAGGAGATGCCCCACGCGGAGGTGGCAAACATGGTGAACCATATCGCGAACTACGAGTTTGGGGAGGACTGGCAGTTCGGCAAGGAGCCGTACTCACGCGACAACCCCCCACCAGTGGTAAGTCGCATCTCCTTATTGCTTTGTCTTCTTTGCGGCCGAATCCGGTTTCTGATTCTCGTTGGTTTCTTCTGAGCTAGAACCCCCTCATGCAGCCTGCAGCCGGCGCCACGAGACAGCCCCGCGAGTTTGTCCCTGATCGTGCGGAGAGCGACGTCGACGACCCCGACTTGGGGGCGGCGGCGATGGAAGCCGACGCCGAAGGCGGAGGAGGAGGAGCGGGAAGCGGCCTCAGGCTCTCGACCACTTTCGCCGACTGGCCCGAGGACAACACCGAAGGGGAAGTCGCCCCGTGCCATCAGCTAAGGGTCGGCCCCTCAGGCGCAGGCTCCTCCGCCGGCCTGGCTGGCCAAGGCGGCGCGAAGAGGCGTCACGCCGGGCCGAGTGCGCCTGGCGGCAAGTTGAAGAAGTTCAAGGGGGCGGCCGCCGCGACCAAACGGGAGGAGGCGGCCGCGAAGGCCAACCCTTCCGTAGGGAAGTGAGAAGGCCGCCGCTAGTCTCTGCGTAAGTTTTTACGCTTTTTTATTTTCCTTTGGTGAATCTTGTCCGAGTCTTCTTTTATACTCCTCCCATTCTTCTTCAGGGCCCCCCTTTCCCTTCAGAGAGTCGCCGTCCCCTCCATCATGGGGTCGGCAGAGACGTCTGCCAATACTCAGCGGGTCGACCCCGCCGCCGACCTCTGGGAGGCGACGGAGCAAAACGCGCGGGAGAAGCGCGACGAGGAGGAGGCCGACCGTCTGGAGAAGGCGGAGGCCGAGAAGGCGGCCGCCTCCACCCAGAAGAAGCTGGAGGATGCCGAAGCCGTCCTTGCAGCGAGACGGCGAGCCGAGGAGGCCGCGCATCGCCGATCGGCGATGCTCGTCCCCCCACTCTCCTCTGCACCGCCGCCTCCATAGTTCACGGGGCAGACCGGAGAGGCCGACACCGAGAACCCCGTCGTGGAGAAGGAGAGCAGCGAGGCCTCCATGTCGGACACTCTCGTGCCGCCACCGCCGCCTCCACCGCCGTCTGGGAGACCGCACGGCAAACAGCCGGCGGGTCCGCCGGAGCCGCTGACCGCGGACGAGTCCGAGGCGAGGTTGCTTCTCCAAGTCGCCTCGTCGGTGTGCCGCCGTCTTGAGAGGGCAACCTCGGCACCGCGACCTCAGGAGACCGGCGCCGCCAGCTCGGCAATCCTAGACGCCAAGGCAACAAGCGCCGCGCCCATCGGGTGGTTGCGCGGAGGCGGCACTGGGCTGCTGAATCAAGCGCTTCTAGACGTTCAGGCGAAGCTACGCGCTGAAGGCGACGCCCTTCAAACTTGCACCAGGGCGCATCTGGCAGCACGGACGGCCGTCCGAGTACGTTTCCTTCTTCTTTTTGATTCTTGTTTTTCTCTGTGGGGGCGCACCAGCGCACCACTGGGTGTAGTCCCCGAGTTCTAGGCCGGCTGCTGAGCGGGCGGCTCGGAACTCCCTCTGGCGAGTTCCAAGTACTTAATTTGTCTGAAATCTTTGTTTGCAGGAGTATCACAACCTCCGCGCCACTGCCTTCAACCGCAATGTTGAGGAGTTGAGCAAGCGGACTGCCGATTTGACGGAAAGCCGGAGTAAGTTTTTTCCCTCTTCTTCGCGGGGGCACACTGGCGCACCCGCGGGCTGTAGTCCCCGAGTTCCGGGCCGACTGCTGAGCAGTCGGGCCGGATCTTCCCGGCGATCTTCTTTGCTAACGACTTCGACGTTTCCTTTCTTGTTCTTCTTTCTTCGCGGGGGCGCGCTGGCGCTCCCGCGGGCTGTAGTCCCCGAGGTTCGGGCCGACTGCTAAGGAGTCGGGCCGGATCTACCCGGCGACCTTCTTTGCTGACGACTTATTTGTCTCTTTCTTTCGTTCTTCAGGGGCCAATGCTACTCTTCAGGGGCAGCTGGGTGAAGTTAACACCGCCTTGCACGTCAAGGGGGAGGAGTGCAGCAAACTCGCTGCAGAGCACGATCTGCTTACTGCGCAGCTGGCCGAGCAGAAGGAGCTGCTCAAGAAGACGCAGGACGAGGCCGAGAAAAAAGAGGCCGCTCTTCTGGCCGAGTTCGAGAGCGAGCGCTCCTCCTGGACCGACAAGGAGGCGATGCTGACCTCCGGCTTCCACGAGATTGAGGATATCGTCGATGGTGAGCTTTCTTTCTTTGAATTTCCGACTATGTGTCAGGCTGACTTATGATTTTTCGACTTGCTTCTTTTTTGTCTTGGCAGACTTCTTCCCTGGCCACTCGCAGGAAGTCCCTCTAGCCATCGAGGCTGATCGTGAGGCGCGAAGGGCAAACGGTGAGGTGATTGCCGCCAACGCTCCCTTGACCGTCAATGAGCAGCTTCTGAGCATCGCGGCATGTCTTCGTCCGGCCCACTGGCGGATGCGCCGGCTTCAGCGTGCCGGCGCCCAGGCGGTTGCCGCCCTGTGGCCAGACATGTCGGCTCTGCGCACCGCCAGCCAAACTGCCGACTGGTTGGAGGTCGCAGCCGGCCGTCTTGAGGCCTGGAAGGGTTCCTCGGCCCGGGCCGGAGCGCGCCGGGCCTTGGAGTTCGTCAAGGCGTGGTATCCGGGGCTGGACCTGGACCGTCTGGCCGCGTTCCGGTCAGAGGCCCAGGCCGAGCTGGAGGTTGTGGAGGGCGCCCTTGTCGAGCGTGCAGCGACCATCGCCGAGTACACGGACACCAGTGTCTTCGTCCCCGAGCGGGCTGAAGGCGGCGAGGAAGTGCCGCCAGAGTGGTTCGGGATGAACCCGGAATATGGCGAGGACTCGGCGGAGGTGATTGACTCCAGCACCGAGGAAGAAGGCGAGGCGGAGGACGAAGGCGAGACGGAGGTGCCAGAGGGCGGAGCGGGCGACCAGCCTCAGCTCGACCGCGCCTCTAGCAACGAGCCGCGTCCGACCGGGCCAACTGCCGCTGGCGGCGATCAAGCTGAGACTGCCCAGCCGACTCCCCCGGCGCCTGACACCGCCGTCTCCTCCGACCCTCCGAACCCGTCTGCTGCTCCTTAGGCTGCCTTCTGGCTTTATTTATCTGTTCTAGAAAGTCTTTGATGAACTTGTTAATTTGCACAATTCCACCCTCGGGGTGTATTTTAAACTTCTGTCTGAAGATTCGGCCAATGGGCCTATGCTTATGTAAATATTAATCCGAGTTCTATCTTTCCTTGCTCATTGCTCCTTTGGCTTTTTCCTTTGCCGCCTTCCCCTAGTTGCCGCTTTGCCAGCCGGCAAACCGCTCTACGGATTGCCGCTGAGCCAAATGCCTGGCTACTTTGGGGAAAGCAAGTACTTGCCTTTCTTTGGAGTTTATTTAACAAGTTGGATAGAAAGCAGTAAGCCGAATATTCGCAAGTCGGCTTGTAAAAAATGGGGGGCTAGAAACCGGCTTAGGCTATGTTGATGTTTTGGGTCCTTAGCCATTTTTCATGTGGACGCCCATTCATCCTTACTCCTGCCTACCAAACAGTCGCTCTACGAGCTGCGGCTTCTGGCAGAAGACGGCTTAGGCGCCGCACACTACTTGTCCGACTTCAGGAAACATTTTATAGCACCAGACGGCGAGTCCCCGGGCCGACTAGTCGAACCCGGTGCCAAGCGGCATAGCAAGAAGTAGCATACTTGAAGGCATAATTCTTATCATACAGATAATCAAAAGGGGCAGTCCCCGAGCTCGTCTCGGGGGGCCCGAAGTCTCGGTACTTTAATACAAAGGGGTAGCGTGATACATACTGAATCAACTGTAAAACCTTTGGAGGAGGTTTGCATTCCATGGTCGTTCCGACTCTTTGTCGGAGTCGTCTCTCTTGCAAGCTCGGGGCTTCTGGGCATCGATCAGGTAGTAGGAGTCATTGCCCAACACCTTGCTGACAATAAAGGGGCCTTCCCAAGGTGCCGACAGCTTGTGCTGGCCGGCTGTCCGCTGGATCGGTCGGAGCACAAGGTCGCCCTCTTGGAAAGATCTTGGCTTGACCTTCCTATTGTAGTATCGGTGCAGGCTCTACTGGTAGATGCCGGACCGACTGAGTGCCAATAGCCGGCCCTCTTCCAGCAGATCGACACCGTCTTGACGTGCTTCTTCTGCTTCCTCCTCGGTGTACATGGTGACTTGCGGGGAGTCAAATTCTATGTCCGTCGGGATGACAACTTCAGCACCGTAGACGAGGAAGAAAGGCGTGAAGCCGGTTGACTTGTTTGGAGTCGTGCGCAGACTCCAGAGGACGGCTGGCAGCTCCTCAAGCCAACAGCCGGCCGAGCGCTCCAGTGGTTCAACCAGGCAGGGCTTGATGCCGGATAGGATGAGGCCGTTTGCTCGCTCTACCTGGCCGTTTGACTGCGGATGGGCGACGGACGCTAAGTCCAGTCGGATGCCCTGTGTAGCGCAGAAACGGGCCAAGGCTCCTTTGGCAAAATTTGTGCCATTGTCGGTGATGATGCTATGTGGTATGCCGTACCGAGTCGTAATGTCGGCGATGAAGGTTACTGCAGTCGGACCATTCAATTTCTTGATGGGTTTTGCTTCTATCCACTTGGTGAACTTGTCCACTGCGACAAGTAGGTGAGTTAGGCTGCCTCGTGCCGTCTTGAATGGTCCCACCATGTCCAGGCCCCAAACCGCAAAGGGCCAGGCGATGGGAATGGTCTTGAGCGCCGAAGCCGGCTGGAGCGGCTTGGAACGGAACATCTGGCACCCTTTACAGTTTTGGACTAATTCCTTGGCCTCTTCGAGGGCAGTCGGCCAGAAGAATCCGTGTGAGAAGGCTTTGGCGACAAGTGCCCTTGAAGCTGCATGATGTCCACACTCGCCTTCATGGATGTCTCTGAGAATTGCTTGGCCTTGTTCTGCCTCGACACAGCGTTGGTAGACACCAGTGACACTGCGCCTGACCAGCTCTCTGTTGACTATGGTATAGGCTGCCGCTCGGCGTTGCACTTGCCGAGCCAGGATTTCATCAGCTGGCAGCTCTCTGTTTACTAGGAACTTGAGGATGGGCTGGGCCCATGAGGGTGCTGCTATTTCTTCGATTGCCACTATTGCGACTTGGACAAGGGTGGCTGGGCTGGGAGGCGGCGGGCTGGGATCCACGGCCGCTTGCTGGGTCAATGAAGTCCCTGGGCCGAGTTCTAAAGTCTTCAGGCTGACTGTCGCAGTCCCCGGGCCGGGTTCTAAAGTCTCCGGGCCGGCTTTGACTGCGGTATTTTTGGAGCCGTCTGTGAGGATTCTTGTGCCGTCTGCTGGTGCTCTTGAGTCGGATCTGACTTCTTCGGGGGGAGCTGGCACAAAAATGGAGTCTGATTCTGGCGAAGGCTTGATAGATGGCTTGAGGAGGCGCTGAAGGGCGACGCCGGATGGTATTGCTTGACGGGTGGTGCCGACTCGTGCCAGGGCGTCCGCTTGGTCATTGTCATTTATTGGAATGTGAAGGAATTCACACCCCTCGAAATATCCGCTGAGTTGCTGCACCAGGAAGCAGTAGCTCGCCATGTTTGCATCTTTGGCGTCCCAGTCACCAGATGACTGCTCGACCACCAAATCGGAGTCGCCGTAGCACAGGATCCGGCGGATGCCGAGTTCTTTGGCAAGCCGTAGCCCGTGAACGAGCGCCTCGTATTCGGCAACGTTGTTGGAGGCGGCGAAGTGGATCTGCAGTGCGTACTTGAGCTTGTCCCTTTGGTGGAGGTGAGGATGACGCCGGCTCCCAGGCCGGTGCGCATCTTGGAGCCATCGAAATGCATTCGCCAATGGGTGGAGTCAGGTGCTGGCGGCAGGTACTGGGTCTCGGCCCAGTCGACAAGGAAGTCGGCCAGTGCTTGTGACTTGATGGCGGTGCGGGGCTGGTAGTAGATGGTGTAGGGAGCCAGATCTATGGCCCACTTGGCTACTCGGCCTGAAGCATCACGGCTTTCGATGATCTCGGCAAGTGGAGCGGTGCAAACCACAGTGATTGGATGTTCTTGAAAGTAAGGCTTCAACTTCTTGGCGGCGAAATGCACGCCGTAGCACATCTTCTGGTAGTGGGGGTAGTTCTGCTTGGAGGTCGACAGTACCTCGCTCAGGTAATATACCGGTCTCTGGACAGGGAGCGCCTTGCCTTCCTCCCTGCGTTCGACTACGATAACTGTGCTGACTACCCGGCTGGTGGCGGCAATGTATAGGAGCATGGGCTCTTTGGGAGTCGGAGCCGCCAGCACAAGGGGAGTAGTCAACATCTTCTTCAACTCCAGAAATGCTTCATCCGCCTTGTGGTTCCACTCAAAGAAGGTGGTCTTCTTCATTAGTTGGTACAAAGGGAGAGCCTTCTCGCCCAGCCGACTGATGAATCGGCTGATAGACGCCAAGCAGCCGGTGAACTTCTGCACATCTAACAGCCGGCGGGTGACTGCCATCCTCTCGATGGCTTTGATCTTTACAGGGTTGCACTCTATGCCGCGTTCAGAGACCAGGAAGCCAAGGAGCTGGCCGGCTGGTACTCCGAAGACGCACTTCTCTGGATTGAGCTTGATCTAGAATCGGCGCAGATTCTCAAAGGTTTCTTGGAGATCTTCCAACAATGTTCCCCGCTTTTCCGTCTTCACTACCACATCATCCACGTAGACGTGGGCATTTTTGTCGAGTTGTTTGAGGAGATACTTCTGCATGCAATGCTGAAAGGTGGCGCCGGGATTCCTCGAGCCGAACATCATAGTCAGGTAGCAGAAGGCTCCAAACGGCGTGATGAAAGCAGTCTTCAGTCTATCTGCCGGGTTTAGCTTGATCTGGTGATATCCTGAATATGCATCTAAGAAGCTCAACAGCTCGCATCCGGCTGTGGAGTCTATCACCTGGTCAATTCTTGGCAGAGCAAATGGATCTTTGGGGCAAGCTTTGTTGAGGCTTGTGTAGTCGATACACATCCGCCACTGCTTGTTCTTCTTCAACACTAGGACCGGGTTCGCCAGCCATTCTGGAAAGAACACCTCCATAATGAAGCCGGCCGCTAGGAGTCGGGCTATATCTTCTCCAACAACTTTTCTTTTCTCTTCTGACAGGCGGCGCAAGGGCTGCCTGACGGGCTTCACATCAGATCGGACATGTAACTTGTGCTCGGCGAATTCCGTCGGTACACCTGGCATGTCTTTAGGGGACCATGCAAAGATGTCTCGATTCTCATGGAGGAAATCGACGAGCTCGCCTTCCTATTTGCTGTCTAGGTTTGCACCTATGACAGCGTGCCTCTCCGGGTGCTCCGGGTCCAAAGGTATCCTCTTTGTTTCTTTAGCCGGCTTGAACGAACTCTCAGCTTCCGACTCCTTGGGGTCGGGTGACATCTCTGGCTGCTTGTCGGCCATCGCCACAACCCGGTCAAGGAGCCGCCTCTCAGCTGCGATCACCAGGGACTCGGCCAGCCGACTTCTCACGGCCGCGCAGGCGGACGACTTCCTGTAGTCGCCAGCCACGGTCAGAATCCCCTTTGAACTCGGCATCTTCATCTTGAGGTAGGCATAGTGGGCGACCGCCATGAACTTGGCTAAAGCAGGTCGGCCAAGCAACGCTTGGTATGGGCTTTCAAGGTCCACCACTTCAAACCAGACTGGCTCTCAGCGAAAATGATCTTTGTCTTCGAAGAGGACGTCTATCTGGATCTTGCTGATTGGGGAGCAGGAAAGGCTAGGCACAATGCCGTGGAAAACAGTTCGGCTGCTTTGAAGCTGTTTCTGCTTGATTCCTAATTTCTCCATGGTATCCTTGTACAGGATGTTGATGCTGCTGCCTCCGTCTATCAACACTCGCGAGAAGCGAGCGGCCCGCCTATCAGTGGCCAAGGTAGCACTCAGAACCAAAGCGTAGGAGCCCGGATTCGGCATCACCTCTGGGTGATCTGCTCTGCTCCAACTGATAGGCTTCTCGGACCAATGCATAAACTCCGGAGTATCTGATGCTACTGCATTTACTTCTTGCTGCTGCAACCGTCTGCTGCATCGATCATTAGCCATACTGGTGAACACCACATAAGCTCCATGTTCTTCGGGGTATTCATCTTGTACGACGCCGACTGGCCTGGCCGCCGACTGCTGGGGCGGCTGTGGAGGCGGCGGCCCAGCAGGCGGTGGAGGAAGGAGGCCGTCTCCCTTGGCGATTCTGGTGAGCCAGTGGCATTTCCGGGTGGTATGGTTTGATGGCTTCGCGCCGCTTGAAACTTGCAGGGACCATCCAGAGTCTGCTCGTAAGAGAAGTCCGGCAACCAGTTGGACTTGCCGCCTTTCTGCCGCTTCGCCGGAGGCTGCCCCTCAGGCTGTTGGTCTTCGACTGTCGCGACCTGCCGACTGCTGGAAGTTGGCTGCGGGGCCTTGCGCTTGTGACCATTCTGCTGCTGTCGCCGACTGGTATCTCCAGCCGGAGTTCTTGGAGCCTGAGGGGCCACTTTGCCAGTCGCACTAACTTGAATCTCTGTCTTCATGGAGGAGTCGGCTGTGGCATATTTGTCTGCAATGACCAGCAACTCTTCGAGGGTCTCGGGCTCGTCGCAGAGGAGCCGGTGCTTGAGGAGGGTGCCTTCTCTACACCCGGTGGTGAAGTACTCGATAGCCTGCACCTCGTGCATGCCCTCGCAGGAGTTCCGAAGCTCGCCGCATCGCGTGAGGTAGTCGCGTGTCGACTCGTCTTGGCCTTGCACGCACAAGGAGAGTTGTCGTGGCTTGGGGGCCGCTTGTACGTGTTGGTGATGTTGCGGATGAAAGCTTCGGTGAAGTCGACCCAACTGTTGATGTTGTGGGGCTTCAAACTATTCAGCTAGGTCCGGGCCGTACCCTGGAGCATGAGCGGAACGTACTTCACGGCAACACACTTGTTGCCGTTTGCTATGTTGACGGTTGTGGAGTAGTCAACTAGCCAATCTTCCGGCTCCACGGAGCCGGTGTATTTGGGCGTGTCTCGGGGGAGCGTGAACCCTTTGGGGAAGGGCTCATCTCGGATGCGGGGCCCAAAGCAGGGTGGACCCAGCTCGTCTTCTTCTTCCAGTGCCAAGGATCGGTGGAGTCGGTCGATCCGGTGGCGAGCGTTGTTCTCTCCGACTCCCTCTCGACGGCCGAGGCGGTCGCCGAGAGTCGGATGCTCGATAGGCGGTGGGGAGACTCATCTTTCCCTTCGTGGTGGGGGAGGCAGGTAGTCGCCCTGCCGCTCCACTGCCCTTAGGCGGCCGTCTTGGTCGCGCTCGATGGTGATGCGAGTCCGACTGTGGCTGTCAGCCGGATCCTTCTCTTTTCTTCCGCGGACTCCGCCAGTCGGCGTCCGAGACGTCGCGCCTTGATCTCGGCAGGGAGGTAAGTCGTCATTTTGTCGCTGCGGCGCCTCCGTGCGGCAGCCGGCTTCGTTTTGTGCGGCAGCCGCTTTGAGGAGTCGCTGGACTCGCTCGGTCATTAGGCGGCGCTCTTCGCCTTCGAAGTTGTCTAGCTCGTCTACTGCTGCCTGGGCGGCACGGATGTTCTCCACAGGCGTGGCATATACGGGGCGATCGGCCCCGAACAGGTTGGCGACGGCCGCGCCGCGTTGTCGGACCGCGCCTAGGCGGCTAGGCCCAGTCGGCGCTGGCGAGCCGCCCACAGCGTGATCCATCTCACGTTGGTAGGCCTCTGACAAGCGTCTCATGCTTGCCAGCTTCTTCGCGCCTTCGACAAGCTAAAGGCGGCGTGCCTCCAGCGTCTCGGCGTCGGCGTCCTCCAGGATGGGCACCGTCAGGTCTCGCAGAGCCGCGTCGAGCGGGTCATGAGCTCCTTCACCGGAGTGCTCGCCATGACTAATGACGAGCACTTCCGTGATGGCGCTTCCGCCGCTCGCCTTGCGAGGGAGCGGCTCGTCGTAGATCACCATGTTGGAGGGGAACGTGTCGAGCGACACGCCGTCGGAGTCGACCAGCATCGGGTTGGTGGAGCCTACGGACTCCAAGTCCACGGCAGGCTCGCCGGCGACGTGGAGATGGTCGAGGAGGCCCGCGAGGAGGCTTTCGGGGCCGCCCGTGCCCGCATCGGATGCAGGCTCGTCGGAGATGCTAACCTCGCCGAGAAGGTCAGTGAGGCAGCTCGCCGCGCAGGCGTCGTCGACGCTTTGCAGCGCATCAGGGCAAGCGCCATCGGGCGTGCCGGGCTGGCTACGCTCGCGAGGGAGGAAAAGGGTTCCCGTCCAAAGCAGGTCTCCGCACGATGGTGCACCTCGCCCCACGGTGGGCACCAAATGTCGGGGGTTGGGTGCGACATATGCCAAAGGATGCCGGTGCCGGTGCCAGGAAACAGGATTAGGAGAAGGCATGCACGCCAGCGAATCTTACCAAGCTTCGGGGCTCTCCGGGGAGATAACACCCCTACTGCTGCTCTGCGGGGTCTCCGCATGATCACTAAGGCGTAGTGACTACAAGGTTGCTCCTAGAGTTGTATTCTGGAGGTGGAAGGAGGCAAGGCTAGCTTTCTTCTTCCTATATGATCTGGTCTAAGGCTAATGGAAGCGAACCCTTTGCATGGGTGCCCGGGGGGGTTTATATAGGCCTACCCCCGGGGGTACAATGGTAATCCGGCTGGGCGCGGGTCCCAGCGTCTGTCTCACAGGCCGCCGTCTTCTCCGCCGACTGATGGGGCCCGCCGACTCGCGGGCCCCGCCGGCGAGTCCGGCACTGTAGCCGTGCTTCTGGTGACGCAGGCTTGGTCGTTGGGTCGTGGCAACAGTGCCACCGTCTATCGGGCGATCACTGTCGTTACTCCCCATCTTGTCTGGTTAATGGCGCGTGGGACCCGTGGGAGAGGCTGGCCGACTCCGGGGAGCCGACTCCTACAGGGCCGCCTTCGGGGCGTATCCGCTATCTTCTCTGCTCTCACTGAATGGCGGGTCCGCCGTCTCTGAGCCGTATAGGTAGGCCATCGTGGCCACAATGCGCCGCGCACTGTGGCCGAGGTCAGGTTTGGCATGGCTACAGTGCCGGGCCACGCCGGAGATCTCCGGCGGTACGACAGACTGTAGCCATGCCGGCTCCTCGCAAGAAGGAGGTGATGGCCACGCCGTGGTCATACCCGCCCCGCCTATCGCAATGAGGTTAGGGTCGCGGGCCAACTCTCCATAGCCGGCTCCTCCGGAAGTCGTCGGCCATGAGTCGGCCCATCTGGGAGTCGTCATCTAAGACTCGGCTCATCTGGGAGTTGTCATCTGAGACTCGGCTCATCTGGGAGTCGTCATCTGAGACTCGGCTCATCTGGGAGTCGTCATCTGAGACTCGGCTCATCTGGGAGTCGTCATCCGAGACTCGGCTCATCTGGGAGTCGTCATCTGAGACTTGGCTCATCTGGGAGTCGTCATTTGAGACTCGGCTCATCTGGGAGTCGTCATTTGAGACTCGGCTCATCTGGGAGTCGTCATCTGAGACTCGGCTTTGAGGGGCGCGGCCTGCCCCAATGTCTTGAAAGGTTCTAGGGCTTGGGTCAGCCTACCCGTGGCCCATTACTCCGGCACTTGGGGATGCCCCGGTAGGCATCCCACCTTTCTTCTTCAACAACTACCGGTTAGTATCGGTTGAGCCTAAGTTTTTGCTTCTTCACATGAGTTGTGCTATCCTTGCAATGTAGTTTTCTTTAGCTTTGCTTGCTGTTTGAATAAAGTATCAAGATCTAAAATTATTAAATGGGAGAGTCTTCACATAGTTGCATAATTATTCGACTACTTATTGATCTTCACTTATATCTTTCGGAGTAGTTTGTCATTTGCTCTAGTGCTTCACTTATATCTTTTAGAGCATGGTGGTAGTTTTATTTTTAATAAATTGATGAACTCTCATGCTTCACTTATATTATTTTGAGAGTCTTAAATAGCTTGGTAATTTGCTTAAAATCCTAATATGCTAAGCATTAAAGTTTTGTAAGAATTCTTATGAGTGTGCTGAATACTAAGATAAGTTTGATGCTTGATAATTGTTTTGAGATATGGAGGTGATAATATCAAAGTCATGCTAGTTGAGTAATTGTGAATTTGAGAAATGCTTGTGTTGAAGTTTGCAAGTCCCGTAGCATGCACGTATGGTTAAAGTGGTGTAACAAATTTGAAACATGAAGTGTACCTGGCTTGTGCATCCTTATGAGTGGCGGTCGGGGACGAGCGATGGTCTTTTCCTACCAATCTATCCCCCTAGGAGCATGCGCGTAGTACTTGATTTTTGATGACTTCTAAATTTTTGCAATAAGTATATGAGTTCTTTTGACTAATGTTGAGTCCATGGATTATACGCACTTTTACCTTTCCGCCTTTGCTAGCCTCTTTGGTACCGTGCATTGCCCTTTCTCACCTTAAGAGTTGGTGAAAACTTCGCCGGTGCATCCAAACCCCATGATACGATACGCTCTATCACACATAAACCTCCTTATATCTTCCTCAAAACATCCACCATACCTACCTATCATGGCATTTCCATAGCCATTCCGAGATATATTGCCATGCAACTTCCATCATCATCATCATGACATACTTTACTTTTGTCATATTGCCATTGCATGATCATGTAGTTGACATCGTATTTGTGGCAAAGCCACCATGCATTATTTTTCATACATGTCACTCTTGATTCATTGCACCATCCCGGTACACCGCCGGAGGCATTCATATAGAGTCATATCTTGTCCTAAGTTTCGAGTTGTAATCCTTATGTTGTAATCAATACAAGTGTGATGATGATCATTATTAGAGCATTGCCCAAACAAAAAAAAGAGAAAGGCCAAAAGAAAAAAAGGAAGGCCAAAAAAAAGAAAATAAATAAAAAGGGCAATGCTACTATCTCTTTTTCCACACTTGTGCTTCAAAGTAGCACCTTGTTCTTCATGTAGTGAGTCTCATATCTTGTGCTTCAAAGTCGCACCTTGTTCTTCATGTAGTGAGTCTCATAAGTTGTCTTTTTATACTAGTGGGAATTTTTCATTATAGAACTTGGCTTGTATATTCCTACGATGGGCTTCCTCAAATGCCCTAGGTCTTCATGAGCAACCGAGTTGGATGCACACCCACTAGTTTTCTTTTGTTGAGCATTCATAGCTCTAGTGCATCCGTTGCATGGCAATCCCTAGTCCTCATGTTGACACCAATTAATAGGCATCTCCATAGCCCGTTGATTATCCTCGTCAATGTGAGGCTTTCTCCTTTTTTGTCTTCTCCACACAATCCCCATCATCATATTCTATTCCACCCATAGTGCTATATCCATGGCTCACGCTCATGTATTACGTGAAGGTTGAAAAAGTTTGAGATTATTTAAGTATGAAACATTTGCTTGGCTTGTCATCGGGGGTATAGAAGTTGGGAACATCTTTGTGTGACAAAAATGAAGCATAGCCTAACTATATGATTTTGTAGGGATGAACTTTCTTTTGCCATGCTATTTTGAGAAGACATGATTGCTTTGATTAGTATGCTTGAAGCATTATTATTTTTAAGTCAATATGAACTTTTGTCTTGAATCTTTTGGATCTGAATATTCATAACACAATTAAGAAGATTTACATTGAAATTATGCCAAAGTATCACTCCGCATCAAAAATTATTTTTTATCATTTACCTACTCGAGGACGAGCAGGAATTAAGCTTGGGGATGCTTGATACGTCTCCAACGTATCTATAATTTTTGATTGCTCCATGCTACTTTATCTACTGTTTTAGGCAATATTGGGCTTTATTATCCACTTTTATATTATTTTTGGGACTAACCTATTAACTGGAGGCCCAGCCCAGATTTGTTGTTTTATGCCTATTTCAGTGTTTCGAGGAAAAGGAATATCAGACGGAGTCAAAACGGAACGAAATCAACTGGAGAAGTTATTTTTGGAACGAAAGCCACCCGATGGACTTGGACTGCACGCCGGGGAAGAAGGGAGGTGCCCACAAGGGTGGGGGGCGTGCCCACCCCCCCTGGGGGGCGCCCCCTGCCTCGTGCCCCCCCCCTTCGGTCCACCGACGTACTCCTTTCACCCATATATACCTACGTACCCTAAAACTTCCAGAACAGAAGATAAATCGGGAGTTCCGCCGCCGCAAGCCTCTGTAGCCACCAAAAACCTCTCGGGAGCCCTTCCCGGCACCCTGCTGGATGGGGATCCCATCACCGGTGGCCATCTTCATCATCCCGGCGCTATCCATGACGAGGAGGGAGTAGTCCACCCTCGGGGCTGAGGGTATGTACCAGTAGCTATGTGTTTGATCTCTCTCTCTCGTGTTCCCTCTATGGCACGATCTTGATGTATCCCGAGCTTTGCTATTGTAGTTGGATCTTATGATGTTTCTCCCCCTCTACTCTCTTGTGATGAATTGAGTTTCCCCTTTGAAGATATCTTATCGGATTGAGTCTTTTATGAGAACACCTTATGTATGTCTTGCCGTGATTATCTGTGGTGACAATGGGATATCATGTGCCACTTGATGTATGTTTTGGTGATCAACTTGCGGGTTTCGTGACATTGGGAACCTATGCATAGGGGTTGGCACACGTTCTTGACTCTCCGATAGAAACTTTGGGGCACTCCTTGAAGTACTTTGTGTTAGTTGGATGAATCTGAGATTGTGAGATGCATATCGTATAATCATGCCCACGAATACTTGAGGTGACAATGGAGTATCTAGGTGACATTAGGGTTTTGGTTGATTTGTATCTTAAGGTGTTATTCTAGTACGAACTCTTTTATAGATTGATCCAAAAGAATAACTTTGAGGTGGTTTCGTACCCTACCATAATCTCTATGTTTGTTCTCCGCTATTAGTGGTTTTGGAGTGACTCTTTGTTGCATGTTGAGGGCTTGTTATATTATCTATCTATGTTATTATTGTTGAGAGAACTTGCACTAAGTGAAAGTATGAACCCTAGGCCTTGTTTCCTATCATTGCAATACCGTTTACGCTCACTTTTATCATTAGTTACCTAGCTGTTTTTATTATTTCAGATTACAAAAACCTATATCTACCATCCATATTGCACTTGTATCACCATCTCTTCGCCGAACTAGTGCACCTATTCAATTTACCATTGTATTGGGTGTGTTGGGAACACAAGAGACTCTTTGTTATTTGGTTGCAGGGTTGTTTGAGAGAGACCATCTTCATCCTATGCCTCCCACGGATTGATAAACCTTAGGTCATCCACGTGAGGGAAATTTGCTACTGTGCTACAAATCTGTGCACTTGCAGGCCCAACAATGTCTACAAGAAGAAGGTTGTGTAGTAGACATCATGCCGCGCCCCGTCTTCCGTCTCTACATGAATCGCTGATGTGGAAGCCATGCCCCACCGCGCCACCCGGCGGCCATCCGGGCACGCCGTGTCCGGGATGATGGAGTTGATGTCGGCCAGGTCCCTGTTCCCATTGGCATCTTCTGCATTGGGACCCGTGGGGGCAAGCCGCGCTGCTCATCTGCGTCGATGGCGTCGGTGTGGCCTTCCCCTACAAAGACCGGCGGCTCCTTGGCTGGATCCTCTCCTCTCCTCTCTTCCACCTCTCGTCATCGGGTAAGTGGCAGGTATTGTATTCATAATCGGTTCCAATCTCGCACCCCTGATTCACTATTCTTCGTTTGATTCATTTCAGGTGCTCCTTCCGTCGATGTTGAGGTCCTAGTCTCGGTGATTTATCCTTGTATGTTCTATTGATATTGGTACTGTGTTCTGAACCTTGCTGCTTTGGAAAGGGTGTGGTTTCAGTTTTGATGGTTCTGTTCAATTCAAGGTGATTCAGTAATGTTCTGCGTACAAAGTGCTTCCTATTTTTGTGGTGAAAAATAGCGTGTTGGAGATAGTTCAGATAGTCAAAATTTGGCAGTATTTTCTTCTTCTTTTGATCCCGTTTCTTCATAGTTAGTCGGACTCAATAAGAATTAGAGCAAGTTGGAAAGAGGTTTGTTAGGTTGGAACTGATATATTTGCTTTCGCCTAGCAGCCTATACATATCATTTTATATGATGGGGATTGTGCTATATTACCATGTTATAAAAGTAGAGCTAGGATATGTCTTTCTTGAACTGTGTGGACATGCTCATGGCGGAGGTGATTTGTTTGTATGTTTTTTCAAGTAAAGTGGAGAAACTCCTGAATTGTGTCTTCAGAAATAGTTTACTGTTGTTGTGTTTCGCTCTAGTGGTTGTCAAGGTCGATTCAGATGCTGGTTACTGTGTTGGAATCTACCAATCCTTCTAATCATTGTGTTTTTCTGGGCCTGGAGGTCTACGCCAACCCAGGGCAGGGTGGTTTGAACACCAGTGCAGTACGGGCTGGGACGGACATCATCTTATCTCTGTCTCTACTGATTCAAATTACATGTAACTTATTCCCTCAAAAAAATTACATGTAGTTTATTCAGTTCTACAGCAGCCAAGGGTGGGGCATCGCACCAACGACGGTGACTGCAATGAGGGGACATGCCGATGTTCGTGTCGGCGCCGGAGACCGTGACCACAACTCGGGGGCAAGGTGTTGGTGTCAGCGACATCGCCCGTGTTGGCCCCTTGAGTTTTGGACATGCCGTGCTCTGGTTCTGGAAGCTTCCATTCCCATCAAGCCCCTCGAGCAGCCTTCAGGTGAGCGCACAGCTTCTGCTCCATTAACGCAAGTATCCAGGGGTTCGACTGCGTGGGCAGGAGCTCGGCTTGATTCACTTGCATATGTATTTTTTTCCTTTGTGGGCAGGAGCTCAGCTTGAATCACATACATCCAGATGTTCATGCATGTTAATCCTCTATTGGATATGGTTTAGCTCATAATGTAGGCCATGAAGATAGGCTTCCTTTTCCGAAAATGCCAAACGGAGACCGAGCTCAATGGAGGCCTTTATTTGAAAACTTCAAAATTTAAACTTTTCAGTTTCAAAAAATTCTATAAATAAATACACATATACCTAGATACATAATGTACATGTGTGCAATTTTTTAGGTGGAAATACATTAAAATGTGAGCTACACAAAAAAGACAAATCTGTGGCTTTTTACCATATGTATTGTTCATCTTCAAAGTCCATGATTTTTTTTGTGCCGCTCACAATTCAAGGTATTTCATCCTGAAATTTTTCACACATACACTTTACATCCTTGCATACATGTGTATCTTTTTTCAGATTTTTTTGAAACTGAAATTTATGAATTTGAATTTTTCAAAATAAGGGCTCCATGGAGCTCGGTCTCCAAAATGCCCCACTCTTCCTTTTCTGCTTATAAGCAACTAATTAATAAATGAATCCGGGCATGGCTCTACCATGTAGCACTCAGTTATGGGGCATCTATGCTTATATTTAATAATAATAAACAAAAGGAGTATGTGTGTTCTACAATTCTGCAAACTGTCAAAATTATGTTCATCTTTGTGATTTCAGTTTGGATCTAGGTGCTTCTGGCTGTTTCTGGAGTTCAGGTTCAAGTTAACCATGGAGGTGACTCATCCTTTATTTTCGTGAGGTTATTTGTGTCACATGTTACTGTTGCTTTAATCTTTGACATACTGTGCAAGTTGTTGAATTTCCTGAGTTTGTTTTCTGCTCCTGAGTTTGAATTTCCCCAAAATGTGCGCCCATTGTTGATGCGGTTACGGGTTAAATAGTCATGGATTTTATCGTCGTAGTTCGACGCCCTATAGTTTCACATGCCTCCCTTTTTCTATTTGGAGTATATAGGTGCAGAGGATTTATAACTGAGTGGATCATATGTACTCTTTTTATGATGCATCTCTGACCATGCAATTTCTTGGCGTCATAGAGAAGCCAAGAAGGACGAGATTGTCAAGTCAGCGATCGAGGTGCAGGCAGGTTGCTCATTCAGTTCAGCAATTGTGTGGATGTATTTTTTTGGAATCATATGCCAACACCTCAGTGTTTAACATAGTGATGGTTGTTGATTTTCTGTTACAATCTGCTGGTAGACGTGAGAGACATCTGGATAGATTCTTCCGACCAAAAAAGATGATTGGAAAGGCTCTTTCCAAGCATAAGGTGGAGTTTATTTCTTAATGTAATTTGGCTAGTCTGATGTCTATTTTGTGAAACTATATCGCCGTTGTAGATTATCTGATGAAAATTGCATTCTCTGTTGGGCACTGATTCAGATATATTAATATTGGGGAAGTCTCCCATATACTGCTCGAGGTCGGGAAGGTGCGGAGACTGCTAGAGGAAGCGTTGGAGGCCGAGCGCAGCAGCAATGATGATCTGCTACTGGTGCTGGACCATGTACGTCTTCAAAGGAACGATAGTTGGGTGGCTGGCTGTATCCGCCAGATTTTTGCGGCTGTGCTCAGCCAAGTTTTGAGAGCATATTCAGTAAATCTTGGTTGCTCATATCTTGGCATGGCATGTCTTCTCATAGCATGCCGCGGGGCCTAGGCGAAGGAAGAGAGAAAGAGAGAGGAAGGGAGAGAGGGGTGGGTGGCGGGAGAGAGCGGATGGGAGATAGAGAGGGAGGCAGGGAGAGAGAGGGGGTGGGGGTTGAGGGAGAGAGGAAAAGGTTTACCATGATGCAATGAAAAAGTGTGCAACCATATGATGATAACAAGTACATTGCAATTTAATTTAGAGATACACAACATAGGCTACCATTGCAATTTAATGAATTTAGGACTGAATTTTCTATTAGGAATTTTGCAACTCCTCGAACCAGCTATTGAAATTGAATCTCCCTAAATTTTCTAACATGTGGGAACAGAGTTCAAAGAATACATTGATTAAATCAGAACATTCAATAAAAACTCTTTATTCTAATACATGTCATTTGTGCTCTCCAGCGGCCTTTGTAATTGTCCATACTTCAGAAGCAACAAATCTACCATCCTGAAAAATAGTGATTTGATTCAGCATGTGTTTGGCCAAGATTCCGAACACCAATACTTAATGAACTCGACATTATATGTTTCATTTTGCCATGCTTCTTCACAAGTTCCAAATTGTTATTTGGCTTAAATTGATTAAAATTTAAAATTTTGTGTAATCAAATTGCAGGATATGTGTTTGCTATTTTTTTCCCTGAAGGCAGATCTTGTAAGCTGCTATGTTCTTTGAACCCGTGGGTAGCAATTTGATTTAAGTGGCCTGGTTCTTTCAATCTGTGTGTAGCACATCCTGTTTGAACACATAACTATGTACCAACCACCTCGTAGGAGGTCTTCCAAATTTTCAATGAAATGAAACGCAAAGGCCTTTTGCATTTTCTCGAGAAAAAAGTTCAAGTAAGTAGTGTATGAAGCTATGTGATAGTCCAAACTCTCACTAAATATCATGGTTACTAATGCCAATTAGCATCTCATAATTTGATGCCAAATTTCCTTTGCCTATATGTGATCAGAACAGTTTACATATATATATCTTTGAAATGTCTGCTTACACTTTTTTAGGACAGCTGATTTCAGTACCACACGTAATAATTTTCTTAGGTGAATTTCAAGACATTATATGGTTATCAGAGTGTCATTTTTTGATTTGGACCTGCATGCCATGCTTTCAGCAGCCATTGTATAGTTAGCTACTCATCTTGTCACCTAGAGTTATACCCCTGCACATATCTGAAGGCAAACATGGTACGCAAGTGATCTGGTTATGAAAATCTTCATGGCCAGTCAAAATGTACCTGATGCTAGGTGAAAATAATCACAAAGGTTCATTGAAGATGCATTGGATTTAATTATTTAGTTTTTCCCATGGAGTTAATTGTCATTGAGAAGCATACTATTTTGTTGATGGATCGTAACTTGTTAGTTGTCATTATTTAGTTTTGCCCCTGGAGTCCAAGAGTCCATCAAATTTCATAGATTACTTCATAACTTGTTGTTGATGCTTGTTTATGCCTTCTGAATGTGTGCTCTGTAGCTTGCTATTGTCGTTTGACACTTGGACTTAGATGATATGACTTGGGGTTCGGTGCATAGCTCTTCCAAAAATATAAAGTACGGTAGAGCATCTTGGATAGTACATAGCTCACTGAGGCCTTCCGCTCCTTCAATTTATTTTGTTTTGAGCAATGTTGATTGGCTTGAACCATTGGAAGTATATCACCATCGGTTGGCTGAGAAGCTTGTGTACTTTCTATAAACTATTAAAGCTTTGTGCTGAAATGCAGGCCAAGATTGATGAGTTGAAGGCGAGAACAAACTACTATACTACCCAGCAACTTATATAGGTGCATTTCCTATATTTTACAATAACATGACCTGCCAATTGTGCTTTATGCAGAGTTGTACTGGTTAGTAGTTTGTGTATGAAAAATAAGCATGATTTATGCTCCCTTTTCACCTTCCTGAAAACAGTACATGTTGTATGTGTTGATGACGCTTTCATAGTGGTGATACAGAGATATGGTCTTGATCCTACTCAAGCTCGTCGACACCGATGTCATGGTAGCTGCTTCTGCGAGTCTCTTGTCATCTTCTTCGCTGCCGGCTTGGTAAATCTCTCAGTTTACTTCTCCTCTTTCTCTCTTGAGCTCTGTAGAAAGTGGGCTAGGTGGGGAGGCCGAGGGCAAAGTGCACAAGGAGGTGCATCGGTTTGAACGTATGTGTAGCCGGTAAGGGCTGGTTCATTCTCATCTCAAAGGCTGAAAGATCCACTGCTGCAGGTCACCACATCCGCTTCCCACAGCTGCGGACGATGATAAGGAGGTGGTGGGTGACATGGGCAAAGAGTGCTTGGAGGTCAATGTTGCTTGTCTACGTGTCTGCATAGAGAATTTTCTGTTGTTTGATTTTGTTTTATAAGTCCATATTGCATGTCTGCATAGAGAATTTCATAATATGATTGTTATTATTATATGTCTTACAGAAGTGCACAGTTTCACTATATCATAGTATTATAAATGCATGAGGGTTGATCTGGGTAAGTGTCTGGCGCTCTCTCCAGCATGCCACAATGTAGCATTTCTTAATGTTGTACAATGATGCTGATATCACATACAATAGCAGTGGATGTGGTGGTAATGTGAGCTACGTGAAACCTTGCAACCTACTATTTTAACTACCATTTTTTATCTTTAGTTTCTGAATTATTACCAATCACACATTAATCTCGAGGCGATTCCATGCTTGATCACCTCTTAGGTGGACTTATCCCCTCATGTTGCCGGCACAAGGAGCAGTGCTGCCCAAACTCCCGATTACCCATTGTATTGAGTTAATTACCCTTGAGGTGTGGACTTGCCATTTATTGTGATTTTACCATTCCTCATTTTAAAATTTTGTTCCACAAGATAGTTCTTGCTCATAGAGGATTTTAAAAAAACAGAGAACTTGTCAAGTTTGTGCTTTGAAAATGGGATACTATGCTCAGTTCTAACTTTAGTGCTGACAAAATGGAGGATTCCATGATACCTATTCCTATGTACCTTCATGTGAAGAAGAAATTACAACATTGTAATATATCAACTAAAATTGTGCACTAATTTATTGACGGAACTACTAAAGCATGACTTTTGACTCATTTGCCTACATTATTGAACTTAGCAACGCACGGGCATACTACTAGTATCACTAGGAATGCACACACGAAAGATAAATGGGATCCGCACAACCAAGGAGTGAGCTCTAAGATGTGTAACCACAAAAATGCTCTTGTTATACGGATACTAGATAGATGCTAGCTCGATTGCTCTAATGGGCTAGATACGCTAGTGCACCAACCTAGAAGAGAAACGAGTCGTTTTACTATTCCAAGTATGCTTATGTATGTAGTTACCAAATGATGTATCTATGCTATGAGGCTCGATACTATTGCTTACAAGCTCTTTGCTTCTCTTCTCTTTTCCTTAAAAGCTTTTGACTATGCCTCAATGCTTGGTATGCGAGCCACAACACGAGATAACAAGTAGTATATGCACGGGAGAGACATAATACTAATGGTGCACTAAGCTGTGGCCTGGCAATACTCGACAAGCTAGTCTCATTGGGTAAGCTACGCAAAAGAGGCTCGAGGCTATGAAGGTAATGGCAAGGGGGAAACAATGGTGTCATCGAGGTTACGTCCTTGCTTACGGTTGTTATGAAGATGGAGTGGTCGAAGCCGATGTGGAGTCCAAGTCGATGGTCAAGTGGCGGTGATGATGAAGTCAAATCACGCCTAAGTAGCCGAAACACCTTAGGACACGAGATAAACCACAACCCAAAACTCAAACAACCACGAGAAATAGTGCGGAAGAACACAAGTGGTGGTGGGGTGACAAAATGGTGGAAAACAAAACTGGCCGAAAGTCTCTAGATAGTCCGTGCGCACGGGGTAAGTGAGGCCCGTGTGCATGGGGTCTCGATGGCCCGTGTGCACGGGGTCCTTAGCGAGTGGACAAATTGCTCCGGATCCGTGGTGATTTCCAAACTTGAGGCCAAAGCCAAAGGATGGAAGGGTGGGGAAGATGGTAGGGGTAAATCCACTTGCCAAACACCAAATTCATGGATCAAATCAACCAAATCTCACAAGATCAACAAATTGCAAGAAAAATTTTTGGGGCTATTTTTGGTGGGGATTTTCGAATTAGGACGAAAAACAACAAAATCAAGATAGAAAGTGGAGGGTAGGGACTCCAAGATGTGAATCAACCTTGCTCGTGATACCAAGATGTTGTACAGTGAAACCCTAAGATGGATATTTTCACACTTGGAGGGGGAAAGGAGGAAGACCACCAAGAACACAAGCGGAATTCGATCCAACAATACCAAGTTACACATCCACTAGAATAGCAACACAAGATCCACAAGTTCACAAACACAATCAAAGGAAAGATACAATGTTAGAGTTCTTCCCACTCCTAGGAGTTGAGGTCTTGATGATGGTAGTCTTCTCCAAGGTGGAGGTCTGGAAATGCACAAGTGGATCCTCTCCAAAGAGGCCATGATCTCCGATGGAGGTGGTAGAAGGAGCAAAGCTCACAAATATCTCATCTAATACTTTCCTAACCCTAAACATAACCCTAGGTACGAAATATATGGGCTTCGGGTCGAAGTGGAAGAAGGGGAGGTCCAAAGCGCCATCTCAGCCACCCATCCTGTAGAGCCCAAGCGCATGGGGTAAGTTGGGCCCGTGCGCACGTGGGTCCCGTGTGCATGGTACATGCCCGTACGCACGGGGTGCTCCAGCGTCAACTCCCTGGATAGTCCGTGGGCACAAGGTCTCTAGGGCCCGTGCGCATGAGGTCGCCCGAGACTTCCTGTCGAGCTGTTGTAGTGCTCCGTCTTGCTCCGTGTGGCCTTGGGATGGTCCTCCTTCTCCTTGGTGGTGTTCCTCTTTGTACCTAATGAGGCATAGAGTATTTTGGTGAGGTAGCAACCAAGTTCCACTTGTATCCATATGCATGTCAACTAGGAAGGAGTTCACCTTGGTTTCCATTGCACGTGCTCTAGCTCTTGTCAGGGTCCACGTGGTGCTTGAGGTGTCAGTGTAGAGTCCATGGGGATGATGGAAGGATGCTCCGTGTCACCCTTGATCCATGTCGTCTTCGTGCCCCCATGCCGAAACGATGCCTCTCTTATAGGTATGCTAATTGTTTTTCCGTGGGTTAAAACCTTAATGTAAATAGATAAACATGTCTTTTCATAAGATGCGTGTATGCCATGACATTTTGTATTACAAAGTATGACAGTTTCTTTTTTTCTTAAAAAACAATGCTCAATTTTAAATTACATTTATAGAGGGTTTTATCAAATATCACATGGCAGCATTCAGTAGCACTGACATGGCAGTTTTCAGTAGTAGTCACATGCCCTTTTATTTTTTTGAAGATTGCATAACAGTTTTTGTATCTAAACCATGCAATTGAACACCCACACCAAAGTACGCAGTCTAAAATGTAGGGATGACATGTTTTTTGATTTGCAGTTTATTAGGTTTCTTAGCAGTACTTACATGGCAGTTATAGTAGTACTCATTAGACATTTTTCCCAGCGGCATACATATGATTGTCCCCCCCCCTCCCTAAACTGTCATGTGCAGTTTTATTGGATATGGCATGTCATTTTTCATTTTCCCTAGCATGGTAGTTTTGGTGGATCATAGTATGGAATGCATGGTAGTTTTGGTGGATCATAGTATGGAATGCATGGTAGTTTTAGTGGATTTAGCATGGCATCCTTTAGCAGCACTCACATGGCAGTTTTAGTACTACTCACCAGACATTTTTAGCAGCACTCACCTCGCAATTTTAGTACTACTCATTTGGCATTTTTAGCAGCTTTCAGGTGACAGTTTTAGTACATATGGCTGATTATATGGCATGACAGTTTTAGTGGCTGAGCACATTCAGAGTTGAAAAGCTGGGGGGTGCCCGACTTTTCTTCTCGTCGTCCACGCTGCCTCCACAGGGAGCACCTCGGGTGAACCCTAGCCGCCGCTCCCAACTCTCCTCTCCTCTCGCTGCCGTCGTCGAAGAAGGTCGGCGAGCGAAGCTCGCTTGGCAGACGGCGGTAGCGGGCTCACCTCCACACCTCGCGAGGAGGCCTCCGGCTACGGTGCGACGGTGCCCCTGGGCGCCCGATAGCGTGGAGGAAGCAGGATGCTGGGGCGGTGGCCCCAAGGGACTCCAGCGATGGTTGTGCCGCCACGGCTACAGGGGCAGCGTGGGGCGGCCTTGGCAGCTGGTGGTGACTGATCTTGGGCATCCGGCCCAGATCCGGTTTTCTCCGGGTGGTGTGGGCTCGGGCACCGGCCAGCGGCCCTGAGAGGTGGTGGTTGTGCGCCTGGGCTGGTCCCTTCTTCGGCGTGGTTGAGGATGGCTAGTGGTGGTGGTGTGGTGCCGGCGGTGCTCAAGGTTGGCTCTGTTCGACGGTCGGCGTGCCAGGCGGTGGGATTTCGGTAAGCTACGACCTGTTGTGGATCCTGGATGCCAAAGCGGCGGCTCTGGGCGGTGGTCCGATGGGTCTGCCTCGTGTGATGAGGACGGCCGGTCGTGGTCATCGTTGGTGGAGAGGAGGCCGACGGCGTCCGGTGTCACTTCTCTGCAACGTTGATGAGTGTGTCCCACCTTCCTGTAGTGGTGAACTCACCCGACAACCAGCTCCCTGGTAATGGCTCCGGTGGTTTGGATTTTGTTCATGGACGAGGCGAAATCTTTGCACGGCTTACCGATGCTGGCAGCGATGATGCCTGTGGGTGTCGTTTCCTTCTTGGGGTGCTACCATGGTCCTGATCATGTCCCTTCTCGAGCGCTGGGGGAAACCCTTGTTCCGGCCCTCCGGAACAGGCGGCAGCGGTGTCACAACATCGTTACCTTCATGAAGGCGGCGCCTTGGCTACTCACGGAGTCCTAGGAGCTATAGTTTGGAGTGTCTCGCTTTTGGTGTGGGTTGCCCCTCGGGAAGTGTGCCTCTAGGGCGCTATGTATGCCATTGTTGCGCATCTTCTTCTTCATGCCCAGCTAAGTCCTGCCATCGACCTGCCGACTCTTCTAGGCACTATGTGGTGGGAGGTACGTTGATCTAGTTAGTTCTGTAGTCATTGGTGTGGCTTGGATGTTGCTTGCAACGGTAGTGACGCGACCTGTTTGCTCGGTGCCGCGTCTTCTTTGCTTTCTTGGCTAGGGATAGGGCAAGGCAAGTTCTCTCATTCTCGTTTGTAGTAGGTGTGGTTCTAATCCCGGGGATTAGCTTGGTGTGTTTTGCCTTTTGGCATTGTACTCAAACCGTGGATGGGTCTCTTCACCCTTTCTTCTGTCAATATATGATACACATGCTTGTGCGTATTCGAGAAAAAAAGATAGTTTTAGTGGGTATGACATGACATTTTTCCTATTATTTATCTTTCATCTAAAAGAAGAACATGTGTGTGCCATAAAATGCTACTGACACCTATTGACACCTTCCACACAAATTTACATAGCAAACCCATTTAGTATTTCCTCAAAAAACACATTGAGTATGCGTGTGTAAGTTTATACTACCTGTAGCTCCAAAATTTACATAACATGTCATTTTTTTGTGCACCTTTTCTACACTGTGGTGGTAAAAGCAGCGGGTTTTGACCACGGCATTGTTAGAGCAACTCTAGCAGACCCCTTAAAACTAAGACCCATAAAACAGTTTTAACGGCTGAGAAAAACACATTACAAAGGTTGAAATCGGCTGCGGATATTCTCTTTCACCGGTCGGGTTTGCCGGCGTTGTTCCGCCGCAGCCGATTTCAGCCCTCAAACTGTAAAACCAAATAATGCAATTGGCCACAATTTTGACAAATAAAACACAAATTACGAGAATTCAAACACAGCTTTTGAGACATTTAAATGTAGTTTTTGCGCCACAACTCAAAAGACATCGCATCCATCGTCACTTCATTATCATCATCATCATCATCATCATCATCATCATCATCACAAGATCAAACCTTCCCCGTCCCCATTGCCATTTCCTGAGACACCACCACTTGCCGAACCACCATCGAACCTTGGCACTGCATGGCCTCTTGCGGCTAGCCTTCTCCTCTCCAACATCTCCAACCTTGCAATGTCATGCCATTCTTTGGTGACCTCATCCATCTCATTCCGATTCATGAGCATGATCTTGTTCTCCTCGGCAAGAAGCTTGGCCATGGCTTTGTTCTCATCAGCCATGGCTCTTCTCTCCTCAATGGCATTCTTGCGGTGGCAGGAGCGCCATCGGCGGGCATGATCGGGGAAGTCGGAGTGTAACAGCCCGAGATCGATGCTCCAGAAGCCTTTGAGTTATTTCGTTGTTGCCATGTGTTTTATTTTGTTTGTTGCATTCATCATCACATCATGTGCATTGCATCCGCATGTTTTCATAAAACTCGTACGTTCGTAGTTGCCGCCTCTCTCTTTGTATCCATTGACCTTCCGCCAGGCCACTTTGTCGTTGTCGAACTCTCTCAAACCCCCTCGTGTCATCCGAAAACTTTCCCGAACCCAAACTGGGCACTCGTGACCGATGGGTCTAGTTCATCCCCAAACATACCTAAAACATCTTTGGTTTCTCATTGGACTTCCCTAGCCTATTTATTCTCAACCGCATGATTACGATCGGAGGGACTAGGTAGCCCCTACCCAAAATCTAATGGTATAAATATCAGCCCTAATTTGTAGGAGAGTTGTCCCATCCCCGAATCCCTCCGGCGCCGTCACCCTATCACATCTTCCACATCGGGATCTACATCCCACCAACCCTTCGCCTCCACCTTCTCCTCGATCCCGAACCAACCAAAGCCTCCACCTTTCTCCTCAATTCTTCGTAGCCGCCCCACCTATACCCAGGCCCGGCCCTGAGGGGGGCAGGGGGGTGGCCGCCCAGGGCCCCTGAAATCAGGGGGCCCCCCATTTATGTGTGTTACATTTACGTATCTACTCCATTTGGTCCAGCGCACAGCCCAAACGTGAGGTGTGCAGGCGGCAAGACGCCCAGCCCTGATGACGCCACACACGGAGGCAAGAAACCAATAACTTGTTCACGAATAGATGAGATCGTGGCGGCAGCCCTGATGATGCCCGACGTTTGATCTCCTGCAAATCCTGGCGGCAGTCGCCCATCGCCGGCCCTCACTCCGACCACGCTGACAAGCTGAGTCGCCACGGCGGGTTCTAAGATTTTTGCCGGCGTCAGAACATGCCCCACGATCTATCCGGGAGGATGTCGACCATGCCGCCGCCGAGACATACCTAGTCCGCGCAACTACTGTTCATCCTCCTTCAGTACATGTGGTAATGGGCAACTCTTATTTCCCCTTTCTGAAAAAAGGAACCCATCTCCGTGATACTTCTTGAGGCTGTTGTTTTTTGTTTTAGAGATACAGTTGGATGGTATATTGAAACGATAGAGGAGGGTTTCTGAAGAGTATTGTGATTGTTAGACTTCAGTTTTGGTACTGATTGTCTAACTGCTGACAACATTGGGGATATGATTGTGTAATTTAACTTTACATTCTAGTATTGTACACATACTACCGAGGATCTCTCTTCTGAATAATGCCCACAATAGATGAACTATACCCATATGATTTATGATTCTCCCAATTAGTCAAGAAATTTTCACGTTGATTTCTGCAAAGGACACATTTATAGGCCACTGCATAGGATTACCTCATTGGAATTTTTAGAGGCCAGTGTATTTCTAATTGATTTAAACTTCTATGTGTATACCTACTATTTTAGCAGCCAAGAACTAGCTTATTATATAAATCTGCATTACTGAAATCAAGTTCATGGCTGCGACACCATGCATTTTCACGCATTTCAACGGGATGCCATTCCAATCTGTGCACTCTTGTACGGAAAATTTTACTTACAAACTCTCAAGCTTCATATTTCCTAGTCTACATTGCACACATGATTTAGCTTATCCTCTCTATATGCATCTTTTAATACTTTCTGTTTTTTTCAGGATAGGTTATTGGTGAATAGATCAACTTCTTGCCCACCTAATACATGGAGTTTTACTTATGTCTGGTTTCAGAAGAGGTATGTGAAAATCAAATTTACCTTTCATCTCATATGAAACATCATTGCAACATATTTCTTGCAGTGAGTAACTTATATTTCTCGACAAATTAATTATCCTATACATAGTTATTGAATTTAATTTAGGCATGCTTATTATTATTGCGATGTTTTATTAAGGCCCCCCGGATTCTAGTTTCGCCCCGGGCCCCGAAATCTCAGGACCGGCCCTGCCTATACCTAAACCCTAGCCCGCACCCAGCGCCCGATCCCCAACTCCCTCAATCCATCTCTCCATCGATCCCCTCCTATGCCGCAGCGAGTGCGTGCATCGCGCCCGATCTCCTCTTTGCTCCCGACGCCGCCCCATGTCGCCGTGTGACGCCCCCGATTCAATCGTACACTAATCATACACGCAAATGTGTACGATCAAGATCAGGGACTCACGGGAAGATATCACAACACAACTCTAGACACAATCAAAATAATACAAGCTTTATATTACAAGCCAGGGGCCTCGAGGGCTCGAATACATAGCTCGAAACACAAGAGTCAGCGGAAGCAACAATATCTAAGTACAACATACGTTAAACAAGGATGCCTTAAGAAGGCTAGCACAAAAGCAACACGATCGAAGAGGCAAGGCCTCCTGCCTGGGACCTCCTAAACTAACTCTTGGTCGTCGGCGGTCTTCACGTCGTAGCATCCATCGGCGGTGGTATCTAGCTCCAAGGATCCACCATCTGGTTGCATCAACCGGAAAGAAGAAAGAAGGGGGAAAAGGGTAGCAAAGCAACCGTGAGTACTCATCCAAAGTACTCGCAGGCATCAGATCTATACTAAGTATGCATTGGTATCAAATGGAAGGGTTGTATCTGTGCACTGAACTGTAGAATGCCAGAATAGAAGGGGGAAGGCCGAGCCTATCGAAGACTAGCATCTTCATGCAGCTCTGAGCATCTTGTAGCATGTAGAAGAGTAAAGAATAGCAGTTTAATATTAACAAGCAGGTTGTAGCATTAACGCCCAGAGATCCTTCCTCGACTCCCTGTGAGAAAGCAATCCCGGAGCCACATATCTTAAGTATCCATTCGTAGTTGTATAAGATCAGGATATAAGTTTGAACGTCCATTACCATGGACCCGGCTATTAATAGATAATCTTCCCTGCAGGGGTGCACCACGTTTTCCAACACGCTTGATTACTCTGGCCGGACACACTTTTCTGGGTCAATGCCCGGCCTCGGAAAATCAACACGTCGTAGCCCTACCTAGGCTCGGTAGAGAGGTCCCCGCCGGTCTACATCCTAAGCACTCCGAGGTCTGGGCCTATCGCCCGTTGCACTCCGTATCGTTGCCCGCAGGGCGGGTCCAGGCTCCACCACTACAGGATGGTGCCGGCCCAGCCGTGTCGCACTGCTGTTGGACGTCTGACAAAGCTTCGGCTGATACCACGACGTCGAGGCCCATAACTATTCTCGCGTGGTGGTTGGTGCGTAAAGGCTAGAGGCCAACTCAAAACAAATACCCAAACATGTTAGTGCATTATTAAAAGGAGTGACGGCTGTTGGGACAAGTTCGAAGCTATCACCCCTCCCGGGTGATACCGCTAAACAGCCAGCCGCCACTGTCACATTGCACGGGTGCTCTCCGGGCCCACTCGGCTTTCACAACGGTCTCCAGTAAAGTCAAGCTAACTGTGTGTCTAGACATCAAGGGGAAAACCCGAGGAATCACCCCCGATGGATTCCACTCAATGTAATCATCAAGGTGAACGTGAGAGGGACCACCCTCGAGGTTCACACTTGAGGTGTTGAACGACAGAGCCGTATCGGTAATGGTGAAAGAGGAAATCACCCTCGATGATCACGACCGAATAGCTACACTACAGAATTATCATCAGGAGTGCGTTATGAGGGATCACCCTCGGCACTCGTTAATAGCTCTGCATAGTCGAGCAACAAAAGGGGCGTGAAGTGATGTGAGGTATCGGGCTCTGGTCATCGATCACGTTGATCGAGTCGTCAAAGATGAAGCAAGGGTAACAAGGACAAGGTGGGGGTCACTGATGGATCACTAACCAACCTATACTAAGCAGTTTAAGATAAGCAGGTAGGTAACAATAAGCAGGTACAAAAGCAGGCTATGCATCAGAATAGGAGCAAACAATAACAGTAGAAAAATCTAATGCAAGCATGAGAGTATAGAATGGGCGATATCGGGATGATCAAAGGGGGGGCTTGCCTGGTTGCTCAGACAAGGAGGGTCGTCGGTGATGTAGTCGATCATAGAGGCATCAGCAGCGGTCTCAGGGTCTACCGGAGAGAAGAGGGGAAGAAACAGTAAATGCATAGCAAGCAAGAGCATAACAGGACAACAGACAGAGCTAGACGTGTTCTAGCGCAGTGCTACACGCTACCGGTAAAGGGGAACAACATCCGGAAAAGTTTTCCCGATTCCGGACGTCTGTCAGACAGATGAACCAGATGAGAAAGGTTACATGTTCGCTATGCTAGAAACGTGTGGCGGACGAACGGACCGCGTGTTCGGATTCGTCTCGTCGTTCTGATCAACTTTTATGTAGAAAACTTTTTAATCCGAGGTACGGTTTCTATGATTTTTCAAAGATTAAAACATTTTTTTTAGATTTTTATATTTAGTTAATCCGAATTGACCAAGTCAAATTTGACTAGTCAAAGAGGCAGGTGTGGCCCGCATATAAGTGTCATAGGTGCCATTTAATTAGTCCAAACTAGGTTAAACTAGTGGGGCCACACGCCATTGTACATATACTACTAATTAACTACTACTAACCTAAACTAGCACTAACAAGGGCCGGCCACACACGGCCGTGGCCAAGCCGGCCACACACACCACACACCACACACAGAGCACGTAGCTAGGGGTTAATTCTGTTCTCTGAACATAGCATTTTGCGATTTTTATAGGATTTAATCCAGGCATCGAAGGGATTTGGTCCAGTGGGAACATTTGAGCATTGTCAAGTGTACTACCTCCACATAATAATTTGGCTCCTCTCAACTATCGTTTTGTTGCTATTTAGCGGCTGCCCAAAGGGTTAGTCAATGTAAAATTAGAAAAGCTAGCAATAGCTACAGTAACTGAATGTTACTGAAGAAGTGCAGCAACAGCATGCACACGAGTTGGGCTCCGGGCGCGGCGCTGCACGGCGTGAGGCTGGGCCGGTGAGGGACGCGGGGTGAGGGGCGAGGCAGGCTACGGTTGCAGGACGGCTGGGCGCAGGCGGGCGGACGCATGGCCGGGCGCAGCCAGCGCGTGTGCGCAGGCGGCAGCAGTAGCGGTGGCTACAGCAGGTTGCAGCACGGGCAGGGCGAGTGCGGCCAGCGAGCACGCGGGGATGAGCAAGGGAGCAGGGTGCCGGCTTGGTCAGTTGGCAGCGGGCGCGTGCTGGCGCGAACGGCGGCGCGGGCGAGGCAGAGGAGGGCGAGGCTAGGGACGACACGGGTCGCGGCCATGACGCGAACAGAGGCGCAAGTGCGCGGGCTGCGCGCGGATGAGGCGCGCACGAGGTGGCCAGGCGAGGCGTGGGACGCGGCAGGACGGTTCCGTCGGGCATTGGCGGTCACGGTGTGGCTCGGGCATGGCACGGCGAGTGGCTGGCCCGGCGCGGCCAAGTCGCGCAGGAAGAGCATCAGGCGCAGGGGAGCATGCGCGGGGCGATGCGGTGGCGGTGCAGAAGAAGACAGGGACTCGCGGCGAGAGGCTCGGGCGGCAGCAGCAGCCAAGAGCAACAGCAGCGGCAATTAGCAGGGGCAACAGAGTAGTAGTAGCGGCGGCATCTACGGCAATGGTGACGATGAGCTACAGACGTAACAGGAAGCTAGGCTATGGCACCGATTCAATTGGGAAACAGAGGGGTTTCGGGCGTCTGCTCACATCGTTGACGAGGAGCTGCTTGGTGATGCCGGAGGGACTAGTGGTGGAGCGAATCGACGACGAGTGTGCGGTGTCCGTGGTAGACGAAGACGTGTCGACAACGTTGATGTAGCGACGCCCAGCACCAGCCAGTGCTCGTAGTGGACGTAGGGGACGATGAGGCGACGGAAAGGTGAGGACCAACGGCGACGCAGCTCCGGGCATCCACATGCGGGCTCGAGCTCGAGGGGTCGGGGGCACAAGGGGGAAAGTGGGGATTATGGTTCGTCATGAGAGGGGCGCCAGCCCTATTTGTAGGCGGGGGATCGCCGGCGGATGGCCGCCACGCACGCCATGGCCACTGCCATGGCCGTGGATGTGTGCCACAATCCCCCTGTTTCCTGTACAGAGGAGGGGGTGAAGTGGAGGTGGGCTAGGCTGGTGTAGTGGGCCAAGGCCCAGGGGACAGGGGGTGGGTTGTTTTCTTTCTATTTATTTATTTTGCTTGTTTATATTTTTATTACAATCTGTTTCTAATATTTTAGTAAGCAAAAATAGTTGCAGTAAAACATGCAACTGGAACCAGAATTGAGTTACAAAATAACCCATAGCCACAAAAAGTTTCACTCATCATCAAAATAGTTTGCCATTTTATAAATTATAAAGGGCATTTAATTAATTGTTTAAGCCACTATTTTATCTATTTAAGTGCATTTAAATATTCTATAACAATTTGGTTTCTTCACCAACAATACTTATGAATTATTTTCTATATCTTGCACACTTTAGTTTTGACGTTTGAAAACTTTTTTTTTACTTTGTTTCAAATTTGAATTTGAACCGGTTTTCGAACCAACGCGAGTTTAACAACAGTAAACGCGGTGACGTGGCATCATTAGTAGGGAATCAATGTAGCTTATTTATCTGGGCGTCACAATTCTCCTACACTACAAGAAATCTCGTCCCGAGATTTAAGGGGTGAAGTAAGGGGGAAAGACTCGGGAAGGACGAAGCTCAACACAAGATAGGTACCTGGGGGCTATCTCAGAGTCAAGGTTGTACAGTAGAGTCAGGTTTCGATCCTGTGGAACTGTGGGTTATGGGCCCACCATGTGGGTTAAAAGCAGGAAGGGTGCTAACAATTGCACGCTCATGATAGAAAGGCCGGTCAGAGAACAACCTGTCAGTTATGTTGGCAACAACGTTGGCACCAAGGGCGAGGAACGAAGAGAACCATTTTCCTGCTCGTTAAGACGAGGCGGACCAATAGGCAAAGTTCTCGTCCATCGGTGGCTACCAGAATGTCATCAACAATAGTAACAAGGTCTTACTGACATAGGTGTACACCGAGGTGTTTAGATAAGCAGGGAATTATCACTGCTCGGATATGTTAGGTTACAAGAAAGGTTAAACAACGCAATGGAGACTTGAATCAGTTATCAGTATTCTGAGTACCTAACAACTGAGAACCCGTGGAAAATTTGAATCGGCAAGAATAATAGTTGAAGAAGAACTCATAAGAAGTTATGTAGTTCCGTGATATTCTCGAGATACTAGAGGGTAATACTCGAGGGTATAGCAGAACAGAAGTTGGATGAGTGAAATGATATGTAGAAGACAAGTAATTCAACTTATCCTAGAAAGGGGATCAAAGAAGACCAATATGGTCGGAACCACAGTTGCAAAGGACCAAATATATATACGAGATGAACTTATCACAAGGGGATTATTATTATAACAAGAAGCTTCCATGATAAGTTCCACATCGGGTCCATGGGCATGAACACAAGGTTCAAGGTCGACTCCCACTTCTCTAATGCATAACTTTCCATTCACTTCTCGCATTCGAAGAAGTTATAGCGTTGAAATTTTACCTGGCGAAAAGCCAATAGAGTATAACCCGCATAACTTTCGAGTTCACGCGGATTTAGGAAGACATAGATTCAACCCGCAGGGGCATCTTAGGATCATATACCACAAACTTCATGAGTAGATAAAAAGCCCGGAAGCAGAGTATGGTTGACGAGAGCGGGGGATACAATTTACCAAAGGCATTGTGTATCCGAGGAAAGGCTCACAAGGTTACTGAATATGAAGGACGCTGTCGGATAAAACCCATCAAAGGACCTGGAGGTCCACAATGGATCTGATGTGAGCAACGGTACTCAACCAGAAGAAGAAAGAATGCAAGGAGGTCAGATTATATAAGGAACTGACTAATTCAGAGTTCAAAATGCAAAGGTATTATGATTCCCAAGTCAAGGGATCAGAAGCAAACGCTCTGATCAAGAATGGATAAGTTGGATAGACTTAGGGCACAACCGATGGCAATCTGATTGGCCGAGAACTAACTCATGTTCAGGAAGACGTTTGAGCCGGAATGATAATTTATAGGGACCAACTGATGATTGTGACTACTCACAGACATATCAAATCGAAAGACTCAGAATAATAATGAGAAAGGACGTCAATGGATACAGCTAGGCATATGGAATTAATCAGAGTGTAGGCATGTAAGACCTTATAGAGCAATAGGCGACAGAGGTCCTCGAAAGCTCGGATTGTATTACAAGGTATCTTACGAAGCATAAGAATAACTGGGGATGAATGGATACTCGATAAGAGCGAGTAATTATCCGCAGGGATATTCATGCGGCAAGGAACTACAGGGCAGTAAGCATAAAGAATTCTCGGAACATCAAAGAATATTTCAGGACATCTTGTAATAACAAGAGCAACAGGGGATGAAGGTATGAACAACAACATAGGTAGTTACACATAAGGATTTATCGGTGGTAGGGATCGTAACGGCGAAGGACGGAAGGGTCTCGGTAAAACATCGGAGAGTATCTTCAGAATCTTCTGGTGCACCAAGAAATCATGTGGAGTGAGGGGCTCTCCGGGAGAAAGTATTTACGAGAACCTAGAGTTAGAGTTAACAAAAACATTTAACCTGAATAGAAGAAAGATCAGAGTCCTAGAGTATAGTCAAGGAGTAAAAGATCCTAATACCACCCAATGGCAACGTGGGCCCGTAAGCCACACAGACATGTTAGTAAAACCGTTTTTCAAAGTCTAGACTCAACTTCGGCCAAGGAATTGGAAAGGGAGATCCTACAGGCAGTCGGCTCTGATACCAACTTGTGACACCCTCGATTCAATCGTACACTAATCATACACGCAAATGTGTACGATCAAGATCAGGGACTCATGGAAGATATCACAACACAACTCTAGACAAAATCAAAATAATACAAGCTTTATATTACAAGCCAGGGGCCTCAAGGGCTCGAATACATAGCTCGAAACACAAGAGTCAGCGGAAGCAACAATATCTGAGTACAGACATAAGTTAAACAAGGACGCCTTAAGAAGGCTAGCACAAAAGTAACACGATCGAAGAGGCATGGCCTCCTGCCTGGGACCTCCTAAACTAACTCCTGGTCGTCGGCGATCTTCACGTAGTAGCATCCATCGGCGGTGGTATCTAGCTCCAAGGATCCACCATCTGGTTGCATCAACCAGAAAGAAGAAAGAAGGGGGGAAAAGGGTAGCAAAGCAACCGTGAGTACTCATCCAAAGTACTCACAAGCATCAGATCTATACTAAGTATGCATTGGTATCAAATGGAAGGGTTGTATCTGTGGACTGAACTGTAGAATGCCAGAATAGAAGGGGGAAGGCCGAGCCTATCGAAGACTAGCATCTTCACGCAGCTCCGAGCATCTTGCAGCATGTAGAAGAGTAAAGAATAGCAGTGTAATATTAACAAGCATGTTGTAGCATTAATGCCCAGAGATCCTTCCTCGACTCCCTGCGAGAAAGCAATCCCGGAGCCACATATCTTAAGTATCCATTTGTAGTTGTATAAGATCAGGATATAAGTCTGAACGTCCGTTACCGTGGACCTGGCTATTAATAGATAATCTTCCCTGCAGGGGTGCACCACGTTTTCCAACACGCTTGATTACTCTGGCCGGACACACTTTTCTGGGTCAAAGCCCGGCCTCGAAAAATCAACACATCGTAGCCCTACCTAGGCTCAGTATAGAGGTCCCCGCCGGTCTACATCCTAAGCACTTCGGGGTTTGGGCCCATCACCCGTTGCACTCTGTATAATTGCGCGCAGGGCAGGTCCAGGATCCACCACTACAGGATGGTGCCGGCCCAGCTGTGCTGCACTACTGAACTGGACGTCTGACAAAGCTTCGGCTGATACCACGACGTCGAGGCCCATAACTATTCTCGCATGGTGGTTGGTGCGTAAAGGCCAGAGGCCAACTCAGAACAAATACCCAAACCTGTTAGTGCATTATTAAAAGGAGTGACGGCTGTCGGGACAAGTCCGGAGCTATCACCCCCTCCCGGGTGATACCGCTAAACAGCCAGCCGCCACTGTCACATCGCACGGGTGCTCTCCGGGCCCGCCCGGCTTTCACAACGGTCTCCAGTAAAGTCAAGCTAACTGTGTGTCCAGACATCAAGGGGGAAACCCAAGGACTCACCCCCGGTGGATTCCACTCAATGTAATCATCAAGGTGAACGTAAGAGGGACCACCCTCGAGGTTCACACTTGAGGTGTTGAACGACAGAGCCGTATCGGTAATGGTGAAATAGGAAATCACCCTCGATGACCACGACCGAATAGCTACACTACAGAATTATCATCAGGAGTGTGTTATGAGGGATCACCCTCGGCACTCGATAGTAGCTCTGCAGAGTCGAGCAACAAAAGCGGTGTGAGGTGTCGGGCTCTAGTGATCGATCATGTTGACCGAGTCGTCGAAGATGAAGCAGGGGCAACAAGGACAAGGTGGGGGTCACTGATGGATCACTAATCAACCTATACTAAGCAGTTTAGGATAAGCATGTAGGTAACAATAAGCAGGTACAAAAGCAGGCTATGCATCAGAATAGGAGCAAACAATAACAGTAGCAAAATCTAATGCAAGCCTGAGAGTAGAGAATGGGCGATATCGGGATGATCAAAGGGGGGGCTTGCCTGGTTGCTCAGACAAGAAGGGTCGTCGGTGACGTAGTCGATCACAGAGGCATCAGCAGCGGTTTAGGGTCTACCGGAGAGAAGAGGGGGACGAAGCAGTAAATACATAGCAAGCAAGAGCATAACAGGACAACAGACAGAGCTAGACGTGTTCTAGCGTGGTGCTACACGCTACGGTAAAGGGGAACAACATCCGGGAAAGTTTTCCCTGTTTCGGACGTGTGTCAGACAGATCAACCGGATGAGAAAGGTTGCATGTTCGCTATGCTAGAAACGTGTGGTGGACGAACGGACCGCGCGTTCGGATTCGTCTCGTCGTTCTGATCAACTTTTATGTAGAAATTTTTTTCATCCGAGCTACGGTTTATTTTCTATGATTTTTCAAAGATTAAAACAATTTACTTAGATTTTTGTATTTAGTTAATCCGAATTGACCAAGTCAAATTTGACTAGTCAAAGAGGCAGGTGTGGCCCGCATGTAAGTGTCATAGGTGCCATTTAATTAGTCCAAACTAAGTTAAACTAGTGGGGCCACATGCCATTGTACATATACTACTAATTAACCACTACTAACCTAAACTAGCACTAACAAGGGCCGGCCACACACGGCCGTGGCCAAGCCGGCCATACACACCACACACCACACACAGAGCACGTGGCTAGGGGTTAATTCTGTTCTCTGAACATAGCATTTTGCGATTTTTATAGGATTTAATCCAGGCATCGAAGGGATTTGGTCCAGTGGGAACATTTGAGCATTGTCAAGTGTACTACCTCCACATAATAATTTGGCTCCTCTCAACTATCGTTTTGTCGCTATTTAGCGGCTGCCCAAAGGGTTAGTCAATGTAAAATTAGAAAAGCTAGCAATAGCTACAGTAACTGAATGTTACTGAAGCAGTGCAGCAACAGCATGCACACGAGTTGGGCGCCGGGCGCGGCGCTGCACGGCGTGAGGCTGGGCCGGTGAGGGACGCGGGGCGAGGGGCGAGGCAGGCTGCGGTTGCAGGATGGCTGGGCGCAGGCTGGCGGACGCAGGGCCGGGAGCAGCCGGCGCGTGTGCGCAGGCGGCAGCAGTAGCGGTGGCTGCAGCAGGTTGCAGCACGGGCAGGGCGAGTGCGGCCAGCGAGCACGCGGGGATGAGCAGGGGAGCAGGGTGCCGGCGAGGTCAGTTGGTGGCAGTCACGTGCTGGCGCGAACGGCGGCGTGGGTGAGGCAGAGGAGGGCGAGGCTAGGGACGACACGGGTCGCGGCCATGACGCGAACAGAGGCGCGGGCGCACGGGCGGCGTGCGGACGAGGCGCGCACGGGGCGGCCAGGCGAGGCGTGGGACGCGGCAAGGCGGTTCCGTCGGGCATTGGCGGTCGCGGTGTGGCTCGGGCATGGCACGGCGAGTGGCTGGCCCGGCGCGGCCAAGTCGCGGAGGAAGAGCATCAGGCGCAGGGGAGCATGCGCGGGGCGATGCGGTGGCGGTGTAGAAGCAGACAGGGACTCGCGGCGAGAGGCTCGGGCGGCAGCAGCAGCCAAGAGCAACAGCAGCGGCAACTAGCAGGGGCAACAGAGTAGCAGTAGCGGCGGCATCTACGGCAATGGTGACGATGATCTACAGACGTGACAGGAAGCTAGGCTATGGCACCGATTCAATTGGGAAACAGAGGGGTTCCGGGCGTCTGCTCACATCGTTAACGAGGAGCTGCTCGGTGATGCCGGAGGGACTAGTGGTGGAGCGAATCGACGACGAGTGTGCAGTGTCCGTGGCGGACGAAGACGTGTCGACAATGTTGATGTAGCGACACTGAGCACCAGCCAGTGCTCGTAGTGGACGTAGGGGACGATGAGGCGACGGGAAGGCGAGGACCAACGGCGACGCGGCTCCGGGCATCCACGTGCGGGCTCGAGCTCGAGGGGTCGGGGGCGCAAGGGGGAAAGTGGTGATTAGGGTTCGTCAGGAGAGGGGCGCCAACCCTATTTGTAGGCGGGGGTTCGCCGGCGGATGGCCGCCACGCACGCCATGACCACTGTCGTGGCTGTGAATGTGTGCCACGATCCCCCTGTCTCCTGTACACAGGAGGGGGTGAAGTGGAGGTGGGCTAGGCTGGTGTAGTGGGCCAAGGCCCAGGGGGACAGGGGGTGGGCTGTTTTCTTTGTATTTAATTATTGTGCTTGTTTATATTTTTATTACAATCTGTTTCTAATATTTTAGTAAGCAAAAATAGTTGCACTAAAACATGCAACTGGAACCAGAATTGAGTTACAAAATAACCCATAGCCACAAAAAGTTTCACTCATCATCAAAATAGTTTGACATTTATAAATTATAAAGGGCATTTAATTAATTGTTTAAGCCACTATTTTATCTATTTAAGTGCATTTAAATATTCTATAACAATTTGGTTTCTTCACAAACAATACTTATGAATTATTTTCTATATCTTGCACATTTTAGTTTTGACGTTTGAAAACTTCTATTTTTTTACTTTGTTTCAAATTTGAATTTGAACCGGTTTTCGAACCAACGCGAGTTTAACAACAATAAACGCGGTGACCTGGCATCATTAGTAGGGAATCACTGTAGATTATTTATCTGGACGTCACACGCCGTCACTCCTCCGGGAGCTTGGAGCTCATCCAAGCAGCGCTCGACCTCCTTCGCGGTCTCGCCGCCTGCCATGACTGCCGCCGCGGAGCTCCCAGCTTTCGGCAAGCCGCGCCGTCCCCGACCACGCAAGGTCATTGCTCTGGTCAAGCCCCTCGACGGATCCGGCGACCTCCGCCTGTCCCCGCCGTCTTCTCCTCCGTCGCGCGCCTCCTCCTCGTCGCCTCCCAACCTCCCTCTGCCTGCTTGCTAGTGCCGCCCTCTGCTACCGTGTCCCACGCGCCTCCTTGCCTCGCCCGCCAGCGATCCTAACCTCCGCCTCGCCGATTTTGCAGCGGCATGTCGTCCTACTCCAGGCCACCACTCTGCACCTTCCAGTCATCCATCACTGCTGCTACCGCCTCCAAGGTCGCCGCTGCTCTGACCATGACCACCACTGGCCAACCCTGCTTCCTTCTCTATTGTGATGCATGCATTGTTGTTCGCTGCGTGAGAGACCCCAACTCCAAGAACCCATCACCGACAAAATCCCCACGAGGCTCGGGTGTCCACCAAGTCCAAATACAGGACTGCAACTAGGACCTTTGTTCTGCTACGTTTTCGACGTCAAGTTCCTCGACGACAAAGTGTACCTCTATGCTCATATGCATCAAGTTCCACTACTGTCGACCTGAAGCACTTGGATTCATCAAATTCCCCTCCGACCAGCATACAACTACCGTCGTGGTGCATTTCGCCAAGTCCCTTGCATCGCGCCGCCGCCTGCTGTTGTTTCGCTCGGGACCAAGCGAGCGAGCGCCTTACCTGTCCACCTCCCCTGCTCGCTCACGTGGGCCATGCGCCTCCTGCCCGAGCCGTCCCATCCGCTGCCTCCCATGCGCTGCCGTCCAGGACCCCGACAGGTCGCGCCACGCGCCGAAGTTGGAGCTCCGCAGGTCGGTGCCCCTCCCGATCGGACCTCCTCCTCCGTTCTCTCCATTTATTTTTCCCTCCCTGCTCCTGGTTGCTTCTGATAGTCACCACTTCTGCCACCCAGTGCTGCGGGAGTTCGCCGCCGCCAATCGCCTCGGCTCTGGCCGCCGTCCTCGACCTCCTCGTCAGAACGCCCCCCCCCATCAAGTCCCGTGTCGTCGTACAGGACCCCGTCGCCCTCGAGCCCAGCCTTCTGCCTCGTCCTCGTTCGAGCAGAGAACTAGCGCCGCCCCTAAGTTGACCGCCCTGGTCTCCCTCGAGCGCCAGCCACGCCCTCGCATGGGCTGCCTTCTGCCTCCGCGCCCAGCCCATCTCTTATATTTAATTAATGCACATATATACTTGGTAAAGGGTGGAAGGCTCGACCTTTTGCCTGGTGTTTTGTTCCACTCTTGCCGCCCTAGTTTCCGTCATACCGGTGTTATGTTCCTTGATTTTGCGTTCCTAACATGGTTGGGGTTTATGGGCCCTCGTTGACAGTTTGCTTTGAATAAAACACTTTCAGCAAGGCCCAGCATTGGTTTTACCATTTTCCCAACATCATAACTAAACATGATAATAAATTTGACGCATAGGGAGTTAGCGCTACCCGAGGTTCGTTATTCTACTTACAGGTGGGGCCAGTGCTGATGGTGCTGGTCCAAACTAGAGCACTGTGCGGGCTAGCTAGGGCAACCTGGGACCTCAGTTATTGTAAGCGTAGCTCATCCTCCGTGTCCTGAGAACGTGATACGCGGCTCCTATCGGGATTGTCGACACATCGGGAGGTCTTGCTGGACTTGTTTTACCATTGTCAAAATATCTTGTGAACCGGGATTCCGAGTTTGATCGGGTTGTTCCGGGAGGAGGATTTTCCTCCGTTGATCGTGAGAGCTTGTTGTGGGTTAAGTTGGGACACCCCTGCAGGGCTTAATCTTTCGAAAGCTGTGCCCGTAGTTATGTGGCAGATGAGAATTTTTAATATCTGGTTGTAGAGAACTTGATACCAGATCCAAAATAAAATACACTAACCGCGTGTGTAACCGTGACCGTCTCTTTTCGAGTGAGTCGAGAAGAGAACACGGTGGGGTTATGTTTGAACGTAAGTAGTTCAGGATCACTTCTTGATCAGTACTAGTTTGTGACCGTTTTCGTAGTTTCTCATCTTACTCTTGTACTCGTAAGTTAGCCACCATACAATGCTTAGTCGCTTTCTCCAACCTCACCACTTATCCATTCCATACCCATTAAGCTTTGCTAGTCTTGATACCCATGGTAATGGGATTGCTGAGCCATCGTGGCTCACACATTAGTACAACAACAGTTGCAGGTACAAGTAATACGATGATCTGAAGCGAGTGCGATGCTTGCTTGTTTGGAGTTCTTCTTCTGCTTCTTCTTCGATCAAGGGATATAGGTTCCGGGTCGGGAGCCTAGGATTAGCGGGGTGTATGTCGTTCTTCTTTTTCATTTGATTTCATCCATAGTCGGATCTTGCTCTTCTGTATGATATTGCTATGTATTGATGAACTGTTGTATTAATATTGTAGCTTGTGGCGAGTGTAAGCCTTTATCTTGTATTCTCATCTATTCAGTACATGGTATGTTGTAATGATATCCACCTTGTTATGCGCTCGAAATGCGGTTGTGCCCCAATCATAAGTTCATCACGTGATTGGGATAGAATTGCATCTTGGGCGATACAAGTTGGTATTAGAGCCTTACCGACCTTAGGAGCTGTTGGGGAACGTAGTAATTTCAAAACAAATCCTACGCACACGCAAGATAATGGTGATGCATAGCAACGAGAGGGGAGAGTGTGTCCATGTACCTGTGACGCCCCCGATTCAATCGTACACTAATCATGCACGCAAACGTGTACGATCAAGATCAGGGACTCACGGGAAGATATCACAACACAACTCTAAAACATAAATAAGTCATACAAGCATCATAATACAAGCCAGGGGCCTCGAGGGCTCGAATACAAGTGCTCGATCATAGACGAGTCAGCGGAAGCAACAATATCTGAGTACAGACATAAGTTAAACAAGTTTGCCTTAAGAAGGCTAGCACAAACTGGGATACAGATCGACAGAGGAGCAGGCCTCCTGCCTGGGATCCTCCTAGCTACTCCTGGTCGTCATCAGCGGGATGCACGTAGTAGTAGGCACCTCCATTGTAGTAGGAATCATCGTCGACGGTGGCGTCTGGCTCCTGGGCTCCATCGTCTGGTTGCAGCAATCGAATAGAGATAGGGGAAAAAGGGGGAACAAGGCAACCGTGAGTACTCATCCAAAGTACTCACAAGCAAGGAGCTACACTACATATGCATGGATATATGTGTAAAGGGCCATATCAGTGGACTGAACTGCAGAATGCCAGAATAAGAGGGGGATAGCTAGTCTTATCGAAGACTACGCTTCTGGTCACCTCCGTCTTGCAACAAGTAGAAGAGGGTAGGTTGAACTCCTCCAAGTAACATCACATAGCAATAATCCTACCCGGCGATCCCCTCCTCGTATCCCTGAGAGAGAGCGACCACCGGTTGTATCTGGCACTTGGAAGGGTGTGTTTTATTAAGTATCCGGTTCTAGTTGTCATAAGGTCAAGGTACAACTCCAAGTCGTCCTGTTACCGAAGATCACGGCTATTCGAATAGATTAACTTCCCTGCAGGGGTGCACCATCTTACCCAGCACGCTTGATCCCATTTGGCCGGACACACTTTCCTGGGTCATGCCCGGTCGCGGAAGATCAACACGTCGCAGCCCCACCTAGGCACAACAGAGAGGCCAGCACGCCGGTCTAAACCTAAGCGCACAGGGGTCTGGGCCCATCGCCCATAGCACACCTGCACGTTGCGTACGCGGCCGAAAGCAGACCTAGCCTAGCAGGCGTTCCAGTCCAATTCGGCGTGCACCGCTCCGTTGCTGACGTCTGAAGTGCGTCGGCTGATACCACGACGTCGGGATACCCATAACTACTCCCGCATAGATGGTTAGTGCGTATAGGCTCGTAGCCAACTCAGATCAAATACCAAGATCTCGTTAAGCGTGTTAAGTATCCGCGAACGCCGAACTGGGCCAGGCCCACCTCTCTCCTAGGCGGTCTCAACCTACCCTGTCGCTCCGCCACAAAGTAACCGTCAGGGACCGTCAGGAACCCAGGCCCACCTCTACCGGGATGGAACCACCTGTCCTTTCAGCCCCCATCTCCAAACAGTATCACAGGTAATGTAACAGTGTAAAGTATATAGTATATGCCCGTGATCACCTCCCGAAGTGATCACAGCCCAGTAGTATAGCATGGCAGACGGACAAGAGTGTAGGGCCACTGATGGAACACTAGCATCCTATACTAAGCATTTAGGATTGCGGGTAAGGCATCAACAGTAGTAACAAGGACAGGCTATGCATCAGGATAGGTATAACGGAAAGCAGTAACATGATACACTACTCTAATGCAAGCAGTATAGAGTAGAATGGGCGATATCTGGTGATCAGGGGGGGGCTTGCCTGGTTGCTCTGGCAAGAGAGAGAGGGGTCGTCAACTCCGTAGTCGAACTGGTCAGCAGCAGCGTCGGTCTCGTAGTCTACCGGAGAGAAGAGGGGGAAGAAATAATGAATACAGAGCAAACAAAGCATCACAAAATATAACAAGGCAATACGCGGTGTTCGGTGTGCCCTAACGTGGTAGTAGGTGATACCGGTGAAGGGGGGAAAACATCCGAGAAAGTATTCCCGGGGTTCCGTGTTTTCGGGCAGAGGAGCCGGAAGGGGAAAGTTGCGAGTTCGATAGGTTAGGGGGGTGTGGCGGACGAACGGGTTGCGTATCCGGAATCGTCTCGTCGTTCTGAGCAACTTTCATGTTGAAATTATTTTAATCCGAGTTACGGATTAAAAGATATGATTTACTAAAGATTTTATTAATTTCTGGAATTTAATTAATTAATTAATTAATTCGAAAAAAATGGATTTATGATGTCAGCATGATGTCATGCTGACGTCAGCAGTCAGCAGGGTTGACTTGGTCAACCTGACATGTGGGTCCCGTTCGTCAGTGACTGTTAACTAATTACCCTAGTTTAGTTTAATTAACAGTAGTTAATTAGGTTAATTAGCCATTAGGTTAATTAATCAGGATTAATTAAATTAATTATTTGCTTAATTAATTAATTAACTAATTAATTAATTTCATTCATTTTTATTTTTATTAATTATATTTATTTAACTTAACGTTTTGGGGGGTGGGGTCCCCATGTCAGTGGCAGGGACCGGCCCAGTCAGCCCGGCTGACCGAGTCAACAGACCGGCCGGGCCCCTAGGGCCCACGGGTCAGTGACCCAGGGGTGGCCCCGGGTCGGCCACGTCGGCGGCCGGCGTTGGGGAACTCCGGTGGCCGTTCCGCGGTGGAGGGGGCGTCGGACCTCGCCGGAATTCATCGTCCGGCGGCCAAAAGGGGCGCGGGCGGGTGCGTTCGAACGGGGTGACGACGACGCGCCCAACGGTGGCAGTGGCACGGCCGGACTCGGCCGGAAACGGCGCCGGCAAGCGGCGGAGGCGGCGGGGTGGTTCGGGCGCGAGACGACCCGGCGACTACGGGCATAACGGGAAGGCCAGGGGGGTGCGCGACGC
>NC_041387.1:287276727-287284101 GCF_002162155.2 Triticum dicoccoides | reverse complement strand
GTGGGGGCTTGGCCCAGTTGGGCCAGTGGGGTTTTTCTCCCCCTCTCCCTTTTTTTGTTTTATTTACCTTTTCTTATTTTTTTTCTTTTCTGTTTTAGTTTATTTAAAATATCCAGACACTTTCTAAAAATGTGTGCACCCCACCATAATTAACTTTGTAATATTTGACAACCCCCGAACATTTTAGTTTTAATTTTTGAAAACTTTTATTCTTTGGTTGATTTTGAATTTGAATTTGAATCAGTTTCGAACTAACACGTGATTAGGAATAGTAATCGAGGTGACGTGGCATCATTAGCAGAGGTTCACTGTAGCTTAATTACCCGGGCGTCACAATTCTCCTCCACTACAAGAAATCTCATCCCGAGATTTAAGCGGTGGAGTAAGGGGCGAAGGTGTTGGTAGCGAAAAACCTAACGAGTCTTCTCGGTCTTGGCTGCCCTTTCTAAGAGGTTGATCCACTTTGTTGATGTCTTCATTTCACTGCCTCAAGTCACCATGATCAATTGTCATCCTTTCTTCGGGACCTCCATCATACTTATGAATAGGTAAGGGGCAGCTTCTACAACGATAGGATTTTATAAGGGAAAATCTTCTGGGGGTTTCCCAAGTATGAACATATGAGTATCTCTCGAGCTGAACAAACGAAACACATCGAGAGCAAAGTAAGACGGTGCAATAAGAAGTTTCAAGCGGATAGGCAATCGTTCATTGCCTGAAACAGAGTGTGAATGGGGTTCAGGGCAACAGGAATAAGTATTGTGTCCGATACAGAATAGATCAACAGGCGGGTGGCCCGTGAATTACATAGAAAGTCAAGCACGAGGGATAACTTTGACAACAGGGTGTACAGGAGAGTCAGGTTTCGATCCTATGGATCTGTGGGTTATGGGCCCACCATGTGGGTTAAAATAGGGAAGGGCGTTGACATCTTGCATGGTCATGATAGCAAGGCATGCCAGAGGGTAGCCTGTCAGTTATGTCGGCAACAACCTCGATACCAAGGGCGAGGGACGAAGAGAACCATTTTCCTGCTCGTTGAAGGAGGCGGGCCAATAGGCAAGGTTCTCGTCCATCGGTGGATACCGGAATGTCATCAACAATAGTAACAGGTTCTTACTGACAGAGTTGTACACCGAGGTGCTTACAAAAGCAGTGACTTATTACTGCTTAGATCATATAAACCTCAAGAAGGTTAAACATAACAATGGAAAGGAAAATGTGTTTAAACACATATTTCAAGGGTATATCCCTTCCAAGGACAAGCGGAGCATGATATCCATGACAGGATAGAAAGTAGAAACCGTTTAGGTAAGGGGAAAGGAATTTGATGACAATACCCATACAGCGGTGTTTGGATAATTGATCAGGAAACATTTAGCATTGGGCTTGAAATGTTCTTGTCAAAAATCGGAGTACCACAGACATGCTTCGAGATAGCATTGACATGGGCTTCAGGTGAAGATCAGACTTTGGAAACACGAAGGATCCATCAAGAATAACTTGTAGAATAAGTCTTACAATTTCCTCATGGACGAATGGATAACCTTGCTGAAAAGGAATCTATAATGATAGGTCCTCCAGCCGGGGGGGTGCTAGGCATGACATCATGTTACCGGGTCATCAAAGGATCAACATCATAACTCTTGGAAAGTTGTCCCAACCATCATATCTGACCGAGATTCAGATCCGATTGGTGTCAGGATACCTGAGACTCAGGATGCCTGAGAGGAAAAGGTGTAATACAATTGACAAGAAGACATTGTAAAATTCTCAAGAAATGAACTATGGGAGCAAGTTTCGAAACAAGAGCTCATCATTAAATCAACGAGAGGATGAGAAGGTGGCTGATGGGCTCAGCGACAATTCATCGAGAATTCCAACGGATGGATTTCCACGATAATGTGAACAAGAAGATGACACTTATCAATTCAAATGATATAAGGTTGTATGCTCGAGGAAAACATACACCATCAATCACTAGTTGAAAGGTGTGCCCGAAATATGACCTTAGGCAGCAAGATCAATGTTAGAGTGACGATTCAATAACCAACAGTCTAAGAACGAACTGTCGATCGTTAACTTCAAAGCAATAGGGTTGCTAGAAGTCCAGAACTCAAACAACACCGTTCACTTGTTGGTACCCCGGTTGGAATCAACACGAGGACCAAGAAAGAATGGTGATGGTGAGAAGTTTCACCATACCAAGAATTCTTAAGAGGTGGTGAAATTCTCACGACATTCTTGACATAAAAGATGGTAATACTCCAAGGTAAAGATGAACAAATGTTGGATAGCAAGCATCTTAAGGTATAACACAGAACACGAACAAGTTTGTGTTGAACGGAAGGCAATAAAGTGGTCGATGACAACACAAATCATCGAGGGCAAGGATGGTATTTCTCATCATGAATCCGGTTGATATCCTGGAAGAGCTCATAAGGTTGATGATGATCACGACACATTTGTCGAGAGATTTCATGAAGATGTAATCAATTGGCGATGACATCAAGTCAAAGGAATGATGAAGCAAAAGGTTATTGAAACCATGGGTAGGACACAAACTTGAAATCAAGCTTGTTGTTCAAGGCGAACTGATATGACGAGGAAGATCGACGTAAGCTTAGCTCATCGTCGAAAATTTTGTGCTCCGGGAAGAAGGACCAGGTAGCACAGTTAGAAGTTTGCACGATAATGATATAGCCGATAAGGCTAGGAATGGCGTGATCGGTTACAAACTCGTACTTAAAGAAGATTATCAAGTGTCGTTGAACCGTAATGCAGACTCGGTTCAGTTATCGGTGTCTTTGAGTGTTTAATAACTCCGAGCCCTAATCGATGAGTATGTAGTACTTGATGAAGAACTCATAAGAAATTATGCAGTTCCAAGATAATCTCGAGATACCAGGGGGTGATACTCGATGACAGATCAAAGTAGAGGTTGGACTGGGGTATTGCTCTGCACAAGACAAGTGCTTAAACTTGCACGAGAAATGGTAAGTAAAGGAGAACGTGGTCGGAACCACGATTGAAAAAGGCCAGATCCAGATATAAGATGAACTTATACCAAGGGAATAACTAATTTTAAAAGAAGCTTCGATGAGAAGATCTACATCGTGTCCATGGGCATGAACACAAAGTTCAAGGTCGACTCCCACTTCTCCAATGCATAACCTTTCATTTACTTCTCGCGTTCGATGAAGTTGCAGTGTTGAAATTTTATCTGGTGAAGCGCCAGAAGAGTATGACTCGTGAAAACTTTCGGGTTCACACGGTTTAGAGAAGGCATATGTTCAACCCATAGGGGCTTCTTAGAAACATATACCACAAGTTTCAAGAGTAAATAACACAAGCCCGAAAGCAGAGCATGGTTGGCCAAGCAGAGGATACAACTTAACAAAAGCATTATGTATCAGGGGAAGAACTCACAAGGTGATCAAATGTGAAGGACACTGTCGGATAACAATCCAACAAAGGACTTGATGGTCCACAAAGGATCTGATACGAGTATCGGTACTCAACTAGAGGAAGAAGAATGCAAGGAGATCAGATTATAGAAACAACTGACTAACTCAATTGTCAAATGCAAAGGAATTATGATTTCCAAATCAAGGGATCAAAAGCAATGCTCTGATTAGGGATGGATAAGTTGAATAGCCTTAGGGTACAATCAACGACAATTGGATTGGTCAAGAACCAATTCCAGTTAAAAGAATGGAAGCTCAGCCGGAAAGGTAATTTATAAGGATCAATGATGATTGCGTGTATTCGCAAACATATTGAGTCAACAGACTCAAACTGATAATGACAATGAATGTCATTAAGACTACGAGACTTATGGGATTAACCATAATGCAAGCAAGCAAGAATTTCAAGAGCCAAAGGCTCCAGAGGGTTTTCGGAAGATCGAATATTATTTTTGAAGACTTTTGTGAAACACAAGAACAACTGGGGATGAGCGGATACTCGGCAAGCGCGAGTAATTATCCGTAGGGGTATTCATGCAGCAAGGAACTGCAGGGCAGTAAGCGTAAAGAATTCTCGGAATATCGAAGAGTATTTCAGGACATCTTGTAATAACAAGAGCAACTGGGGATGACAATATGAATGATAGGTGTAAGTAGTTATCCAGAGGGATTTATCGATGGAAGTGAATTGCAAAAGCGATGGCACGTAGTCTCGAGAGCACATCGTAGAGTATCTTCGGAATCTTCTGGTGCAGCAGGCGGTCATCGGTAACAAGTGGCTCTCCGGGAGAAAGTACTTGCGAGAACCTAAAGTTAGTTTTGTTTTTAGCGAAATCATTTAACCCGAATAGAAGAGAGCTCAGAGTCCCAGAGTAAAGGTCGAGGAGTAAAAGATCCTAGTACCACCCAATGGCGACGTGGGCCCGTAAGGCACACAGCCAAGTTAGTAAAAGTTTTGCAATGTCTAGACTCGACTTCGGCCAAGAAGTGTGAAAGGGGGATTCCTACAGGCAGTCGGCTCTGATACCAACTTGTGACGCCCCCGATTCAATCGTACACTAATCATGCACGCAAACGTGTACGATCAAGATCAGGGACTCACGGGAAGATAGCACAACACAACTCTAAAACATAAATAAGTCATACAAGCATCATAATACAAGCCAGGGGCCTCGAGGGCTCGAATACAAGTGCTCGATCATAGACGAGTCAGCGGAAGCAACAATATCTGAGTACAGACATAAGTTAAACAAGTTTGCCTTAAGAAGGCTAGCACAAACTGGGATACAGATCGAAAGAGGAGCAGGCCTCCTGCCTGGGATCCTCCTAGCTACTCCTGGTCGTCGTCAGCGGGCTGCACGTAGTAGTAGGCACCTCCAGTGTAGTAGGAATCATCGTCGACGGTGGCGTCTGGCTCCTGGGCTCCATCGTCTGGTTGCAGCAATCGAATAGAGATAGGGGAAAAAGGGGGAACAAGGCAACCGTGAGTACTCATCCAAAGTACTCGCAAGCAAGGAGCTACACTACATATGCATGGATATATGTGTAAAGGGCCATATCAGTGGACTGAACTGCAGAATGCCAGAATAAGAGGGGGATAGCTAGTCTTATCGAAGACTACGCTTCTGGTCACCTCCGTCTTGCAACAAGTAGAAGAGGGTAGGTTGAAGTCCTCCAAGTAACATCACATAGCAATAATCCTACCCGGCGATCCCCTCCTCGTATCCCTGAGAGAGAGCGACCATCGGTTGTATCTGGCACTTGGAAGGGTGTGTTTTATTAAGTATCCGGTTCTAGTTGTCATAAGGTCAAGGTACAACCCCAAGTCGTCCTGTTACCGAAGATCACGGCTATTCGAATAGATTAACTTCCCTGCAGGGGTGCACCATCTTACCCAGCACGCTTGATCCCATTTGGCCGGACACACTTTCCTGGGTCATGCCCGGCCGCAGAAGATCAACACGTCGCAGCCCCACCTAGGCACAACAGAGAGGCCAGCACGCTGGTCTAAACCTAAGCGCACAGGGGTCTGGGCCCATCGCCCATAGCACACCTGCACGTTGCGTACGCGGCCGAAAGCAGACCTAGCCTAGCAGGCGTTCCAGTCCAATTCGGCGCGCGCCGCTCCGTCGCTGACGTCTGAAGTGCTTCGGCTGATACCACGACGTCGGGATACCCATAACTACTCCCGCGTAGATGGTTAGTGCGTATAGGCTCGTAGCCAACTCAGATCAAATACCAAGATCTCGTTAAGCGTGTTAAGTATCCGCGAACGCCCAACAGGGCCAGGCCCACCTCTCTCCTAGGCGGTCTCAACCTGCCCTGTCGCTCCGCCACAAAGTAACCGTCGGGGACCGTCGGGAACCCAGGCCCACCTCTACCGGGATGGAGCCACCTGTCCTTTCAGCCCCCATCTCCAAACAGTATCACAGGTAATGTAACAGTGTAAAGTATATAGTATATGCCCGTGATCACCTCCCGAAGTGATCACAGCCCAGTAGTATAGCATGGCAGACGGACAAGAGTGTAGGGCCACTGATGGAACACTAGCATCCTATACTAAGCATTTAGGATTGCGGGTAAGGTATCAACAATAGTAACAAGGACAGGCTATGCATCTGGATAGGTATAACGGAAAGCAGTAACATGATACACTACTCTAATGCAAGCAGTATAGAGTAGAATGGGCGATATCTGGTGATCAAGGGGGGGGGCTTGCCTGGTTGCTCTGGCAAGAGAGAGAGGGGTCGTCAACTCCGTAGTCGAACTGGTCAGCAGCAGCGTCGGTCTCGTAGTCTACCGGAGAGAAGAGGGGGAAGAAATAATGAATACAGAGCAAACAAAGCATCACAAAATATAACAAGGCAATACGCGGTGTTCGGTGTGCCCTAACGCGGTAGTAGGTGATACCGGTGAAGGGGGGAAAACATCCGGGAAAGTATTCCCGGGGTTCCGTGTTTTTGGGCAGAGGAGCCGGAGGGGGAAAATTGCGAGTTCGATAGGTTAGGGGGGTGTGGCGGACGAACGGGTTGCGTATCCGGAATCGTCTCGTCGTTCTGAGCAACTTTCATGTTGAAATTATTTTAATCCGAGTTACGGATTAAAAGATATGATTTACTAAAGATTTTATTAATTTCTGGAATTTAATTAATTAATTAATTAATTCGAAAAAAATGGATTTATGACGTCATGCTGACGTCAGCAGTCAGCAGGGTTGACTTGGTCAACCTGACATGTGGGTCCCGTTCGTCAGTGACTGTTAACTAATTACCCTAGTTTAGTTTAATTAACAGTAGTTAATTAGGTTAATTAGCCATTAGGTTAATTAATCAGGATTAATTAAATTAATTATTTGCTTAATTAATTAATTAACTAATTAATTAATTTCATTCATTTTTATTTTTATTAATTATATTTATTTAACTTAACGTTCTGGGGGGGTGGGGTCCCCATGTCAGTGGCAGGGACCGGCCCAGTCAGCCTGGCTGACCGAGTCAACAGACCGGCCGGGCCCCTAGGGCCCACGGGTCAGTGACCCAGGGGTGGCCCCGGGTCGGCCACGTCGGCGGCCGGTGTTGGGGAACTCCGGTGGCCGTTCCGCGGCGGAGGGGGCGCCGGACCTCGCCGGAATTCGTCGTCCCGTGGCCAAAAGGGGCGCGGGCGGGTGCGTTCGAACGGGGTGACGACGATGCGCCCAACGGTGGCAGTGGCACGGCCGGACTCGGCCGGAAACGGCGCCGGCGAGCGGCGGAGGCGGCGGGATGGTTCGGGCGCGAGACGACCCGGCGACTACGGGCATAACGGGAAGGCCAGGGGGGTGCGCGACGCGCTGAGCACGAGGGGCTCGGCCCCGTGACCATTTGGTCACCGGAAGGGCGCCGGCGACGAGGTCCGTGATGGGGGGGCG
>NC_041387.1:287268272-287276001 GCF_002162155.2 Triticum dicoccoides | reverse complement strand
GGGGGCTTGGCCCAGTTGGGCCAGTGGGGTTTTTCTCCCCCTCTCCCTTTTTTTGTTTTATTTACCTTTTCTTAATTTTTTTTCTTTTCTGTTTTATTTTATTTAAAATATCCAGACACTTTCTAAAAATGTGTGCACTCCACCATAATTAACTTTGTAATATTTGACAACCCCCGAACATTTTAGTTTTAATTTTTGAAAACTTTTATTCTTTGGTTGATTTTGAATTTGAATTTGAATCAGTTTCGAACTAACACGTGATTAGGAACAGTAATCGAGGTGACGTGGCATCATTAGCAGAGGTTCACTGTAGCTTAATTACCCGGGCGTCACAGTACCCTCGTAGACCGAAAGCGGAAGCGTTAGCACAACGCGGTTGATGTAGTCATACGTCTTCACGATCCGACCGATCAAGTACCGAACGCACGACACCTCCGAGTTCAGCTCGATGGTGTCCCTCGTACTCCGATCCAGCCGAGCTTTGAGGGAGAGTTTCGTCAGCACGACAGCGTTGTGACGATGATGATGTTCTACCGATGCAAGGCTTTGCCTAAGCACCGCTACGATATTATCGAAGTGGATTATGGTGGAGGGGGGCACCGCACACGGCTAAGAGATCTCAGGGACCAATTGTTGTGTCTAGAGGTGCCCCCCTACCCCCGTATATAAAGGACCAAGGGGGAGGGGGCGGCCGACCAGGGGAGGGCGCGCTAGGGAGGAGTCCTACTCCCACCGAGAGTAGGACTCCCTCCTTTCCTTGTCCAAGTAGGAGAGGGGAAGGAAGGGGAGAGGGGGGAGGAAGGAAAGGGGGGGGGGCCCCTCCTTGTCCTATTCGGACTAGAGGGGGAGGGGCGTGTGGCCTGCCCTGGCCGCCCCTCCTCTGCTCCACTTTGGGCCCATGAGGCCCATTAACCCCCCCCCGGGGGGTTCCGGTAACCCCCCGGTACTCCGGTATACATCCGATAACCCCCCGGAACCATTCCGGTGTCCGAATATAGTCATCCAATATATCAATCTTCATGTCTCGACCATTTCGAGACTCCTTGTCATGTCCGTGATCACATCCGGGACTCCGAACTACCTTCGGTACATCAAAACACATAAACTCATAATATAACCGTCATCGAACTTTAAGCGTGCGGACCCTACGGGTTCGAGAACTATGTAGACATGACCGAGACACGTCTCCGGTCAATAACCAATATCGGAACCTTGATGCTCATATTGGCTCCTACATATTCTACGAAGATCTTTATTGGTCAAACCGCATAACAACATACGTTGTTCCCTTTGTCATCGGTATGTTACTTGCCCGAGATTCAATCGTCGGTATCTCAATACATAGTTCAATCTCATTACCGGCAAGTCTCTTTACTCGTTATGTAATGTATCATCCCGCAACTAACTTCATTAGCTACTTTGCTTGCAAGGCTTATAGTGATGTACATTACCGAGAGGGCCCAGAGATACCTCTCCGACAATCGGAGTGACAAATCCTAATCTCGAAATATGCCAACTCAACATGTATCTTCGGAGGCACCTTTAGGGCTCCTTTATAATCACCCAGTTACGTTGTGATGTTTGGTAGCACACAAAGTGTTCCTCCAGTAAACGGGAGTTGCATAATCTCATAGTTGTAGGAACATGTATAAGTCATGAAGAAAGCAATAGCAACATACTAAACGATCAAATGCTAAGCTAACAGAATGGGTCAAGTCAATCACATCATTCTCCTAATGATGTGATCTCATTAATCAAATGACAACTTATGTCTATGGTTAGGAAACACAACCATCTTTGATCAACGAGCTAGTCAAGTAGAGGCATACTAGTGACACTATGTTTGTCTATGTATTCACACATGTATTATGTTTCCGGTTAATACAATTCTAGCATGAATAATAAACAGCTATCATGATATAAGGAAATAAATAATAACTTTATTATTGCCTCTAGGGCATATTTCCTTCAGTCTCCCACTTGCACCAGAGTCAATAATCTAGATTACACAATAATGATTCTAACACCCATGGAGCCTTGGTGCTGGTCATGTTTTGCTCGTGGAAGAGGCTTAGTCAACGGGTCTGCAACATTCAGATCCGAAATCTCTATGTCTCCCACCTGGACTTGGTCCCGGATGGAATTGAAGCATCTCTTGATGTGCTTGGTTCTCTTGTGAAATGTGGATTCCTTTGCCAAGGCAATTGCACCAGTATTGTCACAAAAGTTTTTCATTGGACCCGATGCACTAGGTATGACACCTAGATCGGATATGAACTCCTTCATCCAGACTTCTTCATTTGCTGCTTCCGAAGCAGCTATATACTCCGCTTCACATGTAGATCCCGCCACGACGCTTTGTTTAGAACTGCACCAACTGACAGCTCCACCGTTCAATATAAACACGTATCCGGTTTGCAATTTAGAATCGTCCGGATCAGTGTCAAAGCTTGCATCCACATAACCATTTATGACTAGCTCTTTGTCACCTCCATAAATGAGAAACATATCCTTAGTCCTTTTCAGGTATTTCAGGATATTCTTGACCGTTGTCCAGTGATCCACTCCTGGATTACTTTGGTACCTCCCTACTAAACTTATTGCTAAGCATACATCAGGTCTGGTACACAGCATTGCATACATGATAGAGCCTATGGCTGAAGCATAGGGAACATCTTTCATTTTCTCCCTATCTTCTGCTGTGGTCGGGCATTGAGTCTGACTCAACTTCAACCTTGTAATACAGGCAAGAACCCTTTCTTTGCTTGATCCATTTTGAAGTTTTTCAAAACTTTATCAAGGTATGTGCTTTGTGAAAGTCCAATTAAGCGTCTTGATCTATCTCTATAGATCTTGATGCCTAATATATAAGCAGCTTCACCGAGGTCTTTCATTGAAAAACTTTTATTCAAGTATCCATTTATGCTATCTAGAAATTCTATATCATTTCCAATCAACAATATGTCGTCTACATATAATATCAGAAATGCTACAAAGCTCCCACTCACTTTCTTGTAAATACAGGCTTCTCCCAAAGTCTGTATAAAACCATATGCTTTGATCACACTATCAAAGCGTTTATTCCAACTCCGAGAGGCTTGGGCCAGTCCATAAATGGATCGTTGGAGCTTGCACACTTTGTTAGCACCTTCTGGATCGACAAAACCTTCTGGTTGCATCATATACAACTCTTCTTCTAGAAATTCATTCAGGAATGCAGTTTTGACATCCATTTGCCATATTTCATAATCATAAAATGCGGCAATTGTTAACATGATTCGGACAGACTTAAGCATCGCTACAGGTGAGAAAGTCTCATCGTAGTCAACCCCTTGAACTTGTCGAAAACCTTTCGCAACAAGTCGAGCTTTGTAGACAGTAACATTACCATCGGCGTCAGTCTTCTTCTTAAAGATCCATTTATTCTCGATTGCTTGCCGATCATCGGGCAAGTCAACCAAAGTCCACACTTTATTCTCATACATGGATCCTATCTCAGATTTCATGGCCTCAAAGCCATTTTACGGAATCTGGGCTCATCATCGCTTCCTCATAGTTCGTAGGTTCGCCATGGTCAAGTAACATGACCTCCAGAATAGGATTACCGTACCACTCTGGTGCGGATCTTACCCTGGTTGACCTACGAGGTTTGGTAGTAACTTGATCTGAAATTTCATGATCAATATCATTAGCTTCCTCACTAATTGGTGTAGTCGTCACAGGAACCGGTTTCTGTGATGAACTACTTTCCAATAAGGGAGCAGGTACAGTTACCTCATCAAATTCTACTTTCCTCCCACTCACTTCCTTCGAGAGAAACTCCTTCTCTAGAAAGGATCCAAATTTAGCAACAAAAGTCTTACCTTCAGATCTGTGATAGAAGGTGTACCCAATAGTCTCCTTTGGGTATCCTATGAAGACACATTTCTCCGATTTGGGTTCGAGCTTATCTGGTTGAAGTTTTTTCACATAAGCATCGCAACCCCAAACTTTAAGAAACGAATTTTTTTGGTTTCTTGCCAAACCTCAGTTCATAAGGCGTCGTCTCAACGGATTTTGATGGTGCCCTATTTAACGTGAATGCGACCGTCTCTAAAGCATAACCCCAAAACGATAGCAGTAAATCAGTAAGAGACATCATAGATCGCACCATATCTAGTAAAGTACGATTACGATGTTCGGACACACCATTACATTGTGGTGTTCCAGGTGGCGTGAGTTGCGAAACTATTCCGCATTGTTTCAAATGTAAACCAAACTCGTAACTCAAATGTTCTCCTCCACGATCAGATCGTAGAAACTTTATTTTCTTGTTATGATGATTTTCCACTTCACTCTGAAATTCTTTGAACTTTTCAAATGTTTCAGATTTATGTTTCATTAAGTAGATATACCCATATCTGCTCAAATCATCTGTGAAGGTGATAACAATACCCGCCGCGAGCCTCAATGTTCATTGGACCACATACATCAGTATGTATGATTTCCAACAAATCTGTTGCTCGCTCCATAGTTCCGGAGAACGGCGTTTTAGTCATCTTGCCCATGAGGCACGGTTCGCTAGTACCAAGGGATTCATAATCAAGTGATTCCAGAAGTCCATCAGTATGGAGTTTCTTCATGCGCTTTACACCAATATAACCCAAACGACAATGCCACAAATAAGTTGCACTATCATTATCAACTCTGCATCTTTTGGCGTCAACATTATGAATATGTGTATCAGTACTATCGAGATTCAATAAAAATAGACCACTCTTCAAGGGTGCATGACCATAAAAGATATTACTCATATAAATAGAACAACCATTATTCTCTGATTTAAATGAATAACCGTCTCGCATCAAACAAGATCCAGATATAATGTTCATGCTTAACTCTGGCACCAAATAACAATTATTCAGGTCTAAAACTAATCCCGAAGGTAGATGTAGAGGTAGCGTGCTGACCGCGATCACATCAACTTTAGAACCATTTCCCACGCGCATCGTCACCTCGTCCTTAGCCAATCTTCGCTTAATCCGTAGTCCCTGTTTCGAGTTGCAAATATTAGCAAGAGAACTAGTATCAAATACCCAGGAGCTACTACGAGTAATAGTAATGTACACATCAATAACATGTATATCACATATACCTTTGTTCACCTTGCCATCCTTCTTATCCGCCAAATACTTGGGGCAGTTCCGCTTCTAGTGACCAGTCTGCTTGCAGTAGAAGCACTCGATCTCAGTCTTAGGTCCAGACTTGGGTTTCTTCTCTTGAGCAGCAACTTTTTTGCCATTCTTCTTGAAGTTCCCCTTCTTGCTCCCTTTACCCTTTTTCTTGAAACTGGTGGTCTTGTTGACCATCAACACTTGATGCTTCTTTTTGATTTCTACCTCCGCAGCTTTTAGCATTGCGAAGACCTCGGGAATAGTCTTGTTCATCCCTTGCATATTATAGTTCATCATGAAGCTCTTGTAGCTTGGTGGCAGTGATTGAAGAATTCTGTCAATGACACTCTCATCAGGAAGATTAACTCCCAGTTGAATCAAGTGATTATTATACCCAGACATTTTGAGTATATGTTCACTGACAGAACTATTCTATGCCATCTTGCAGCTATAGAACTTATTGGAGACTTCATATCTCTCAATCCGGGCATTTGCTTGAAATATTAACTTCAACTCCTGGAACATCTCATATGCTCCATGACGTTCAAAATGTCGTTGAAGTCCCGGTTCTAAGCCGTAAAGCATGGCACACTGAACTATCGAGTAGTCATCAGCTTTGCTCTGCCAGACGTTCTTAACGTCGTCAGTTGCATCTGCAGCAGGCCTGGCACCCAGCGGTGCTTCCAGGATGTAATTCTTTTGTGCGGCAATGAGGATAATCCTCAAGTTATGGACCCAGTCCGTGTAATTGCTACCATCATCTTTCAACTTAGCTTTCTCAAGGAACGCATTAAAATTCAATGGAGCAGTAGCACGAGCCATCTATCTACAACAAACATAGAGAAGCAAAATACTATCAGGTACTAAGTTCATGATAAATTTAAGTTCAATTAATCATATTACTTAAGAACTCCCACTTAGATAGACATCCCTCTAATCATCTAAGTGATCACGTGATCCAAATCAACTAAACCATGTCCGATCATCACGTGAGATGGAGTAGTTTTCAATGGTGAACATCATTATGTTGATCATATCTACTATATGATTCACGCTCGACCTTTCGGTCTCAGTGTTCCGAGGCCATATCTGTATATGCTAGGCTCGTCAAGTTTAACCCGAGTATTCAGCGTGTGCAACTGTTTTGCACCCATTGTATTTGAACGTAGAGCCTATCACACCCGATCATCACGTGGTGTCTCAGCACGAAGAACTTTCGCAACGGTGCATACTCATCGAGAACACTTATACCTTGAAATTTAGTGAGAGATCATCTTATAATGCTACCGTCAATCAAAGCAAAATAAGATGCATAAAGGATAAACATCACATGCAATCAATATAAGTGATATGATATGGCCATCATCATCTTGTGCTTGTGATCTCCATCTCCGAAGCACCGTCATGATCAGCATCGTCACCGGCGCGACACCTCGATTTCCATTATAGCATTGTTGTCGTTTTGCCACATATTGCTTCTATGACTATCGCTACCGCTTAGTGATAAAGTGAAGTAATTACAGGGTGATTGCATTGCATACAATAAAGCGACAACCATATGGCTCCTGCCAGTTGCCGATAACTCGGTTACAAAACATGATCATCTCATACAATAAAATATAGCATCACGTCTTGACCATATCACATCACAACATGCCCTGCAAAAACAAGTTAGACGTCATCTACTTTGTTGATGCAAGTTTTACGTGGCTGCTATGGGCTGAGCAAGAACCGTTCTTACCTACGCATCAAAACCACAACGATAGTTCGTCAAGTTAGTGTTGTTTTAACCTTCTCAAGGACCGGGCATAGCCACACTCGGTTCAACTAAAGTTGAAGAAACTGACACCCGTCGGCCACCTATGTGCAAAGCACGTCGGTAGAACCAGTCTCACGTAAGCGTACGCGTAATGTCGGTCCGGGCCGCTTCATCCAACAATACTGCCGAACCAAAGTATGACATGCTGGTAAGCAGTATGACTTGTATTACCCATAACACTTGTGTTCTACTCGTGCATATAACATCTACGCATAAAACCTGGCTCTGATACCACTATTGGGAACCATAGTAATTTCAAAAAAAATTCTACGCACATGCAAGATCATGGTGATGCATAGCAACGAGAGGGGAGAGTGTGTCCACGTACCCTCGTAGACCGAAAGCGGAAGCCTTAGCACAACGCGGTTGATGTAGTCGTACGTCTTCACCATCCGACCAATCAAGTGCCGAGCGCACGACACCTCCGAGTTCAGCACACATTCAGCTTGATGACGTCCCTCGAACTCCGATCAAGCCAAGCTTTGAGGGAGAGTTCCTCAGCACAACGGCGTGGTGACGATGATGATGTTCTACAGAAGCAGGGCTTCGCCTAAGCACCGCTACGATATTATCGAGGTGGATTCTGGTGGAGGGGGGCACTACACACAGCTAATAGATCTCAGGGATCAATTGTTGTGTCTAGAGGTGCCCCCCTGCCCCCGTATATAAAGGACCATGGGGGAGGGGGCGGCCGGCCAGGGGAGGGCGCGCCAGGGAGGAGTCCTATTCCCACCGGGAGTAGGACTCCCTCCTTTCC